>NW_026897363.1:0-62500 GCF_033153095.1 Gastrolobium bilobum
CATGAAATTGCTGTTATAGAAGTTTCATATTTAAAAGGGCCATAGTTGTGCACCAGGGCAAAATAAATACTGCCATATTGGCCCCTGACAAATGGCATAAGGACCATTTTGGTCCCTAACAAAATGCACGGGGCCCTAATTGGTCCCCAAACAGATCAAAATAGTCACATTTCAAAACAGATGTTGTCCAGTACAAGTTCAAAACATAAGACACATTTCAGTTACAGATGATGTCCAATATGTCCAAACATAGGACAAAATAAAAAAATAGTCCAAAATTAAACAGATGATCAGAAATTAAACAGATGATCAGAAAAACAGATGATCAGAAAATTAAAAATTAAAAAACAGGAAAACAGTAGTGCATAATAACATGCATCAACCCTGCATCATTCATCAGCCATCAACCAAAATAAATGGCACTTAACATGCATGTATAGAATATAACCAGTATCCACAATAATTGTCCTCGTAGAACTACAAAACAGTAGTGCATTACAAATAAAAGCCAACTAATAGGAATCATAAGTGAGGCCTATAAATACAATCTTGGCCATGCATCAAAATGATTACATTATATCTGTAAAAGGCCTCCAAAAAAAATGGCCAGAATGTACAAAAAAAGGCATTATATCCACTCATTTTCAGTTGGCTCATGCACTACTCCTTTGTTCTTCTTCATCAGCAGCTCATTTTCTTGAGGATCGCCTTGGTGGCATAAAACCAGGTGTTGTCATAAAGTGCATAAATCTGCTTCGTGTGCCAGTGTTGGCTGCCTTCATTGTCTCTTCAGTCAACACTGCATTTGCTTCTTCTGGATTTGAAGGAGGTGGGCTGCATCCTCTCAAGTTGACTTGTTGTGCCTGAGAACTACCAATTTCTGACGGGCCTCCTTGACTTAATGGGATTTCATTTACTGAGTCTGTGTCAATCCTCACAGATTGTGGTCTTGCTTGGCTCTTGTCTGTTTTGGAAGCTGGTGGCCCCTTACAACTCTTGCCATAGTGTCCAGTCTGACCACACTTACTACACTTGGCTTCATATGTCCTTTTAACTTTCTTTGTCATGCTCCCTTGGTCTTCAGTTGGGTCCTTCTTCCTGTGTTTCTTGGGTCGCCCAATTGGCCTTTTCAGTTTTGGTGGAAGAGGTTTGGGTTCATCAGATGCAGGCCAATACTTGTCCGAGTTCACTGGGTTTAAGGTGTGCTCATATGTGGCATGCAATGCATCAACTGTAAGCCATTGATGGACATAGTTATTGGCTGGCTCGTTTTTGTTGTGACAAATTGCTGCTATAGCATGCTCACAAGGCAGTCCAGTCAACTGCCATACATTGCATGCACATGTATATGTTGTTAAATTGACTCCAACTCTATCACCTTTCACACTGACCTCATACATATCTTGCTGCAGATTTCCAGTCCAAGTGGGTGTCCGAATTGCTAAGAACCTTTAACTGATCCAGTTTCAATTGCTGAGCAGGAGCTATTTTACCCCGAACAGTTCCTAACACCCTCTGATGTGCAGCCATCCTCCTCATAATGTAGCATCTCAGTTCCTCCAATAGAGTGATAATCGGTTTTGACCTATATCCAACGATCTTGGCATTCCATACTTCTGCCATGTTGTTTGTGATATTATCACATTTCGGCCAGTGGCTGAAATAAGCTTTCACCCAACTTGAGGGCTGAATGTCATCCAAGTACTTCCATGCAGCCTCATTCTTTGCTTTCCACCGTGTCATGCATTGCTGGAACTGGGGGACAGTGGTGCATCTTGAACACTCCCAAACCATGGCTCGAATTGCCTTGTCTTTACATTGCTTTATGAAATTCTTCCAAACGTGTTGCACACAAAAACGATGATATGCACCAGGCATCCCCTCTTGCAGTGCTGGAATCAGCCCCTACACACAGACACAAAAAAAAAGGTATCACAAAAACATATATAGATTGCCACAAAGTGTTGCTGACTTAAATAGACGAGGATCAATTAGGTCCCTGGCAATTTCCCTCGAGGGTCATTTTGGTCCCTGACAAATTGCACAGGGGACTAATTGGTCCCTGACTTTAACATAAATGCACTTAACATCAGAAATGCACTTAACATTAGCAATGCACTTAACATCAGCAATGCAGTAAAAAATGCAGTTTGTATAATCATGAAAATGCAAAAAAACCAATAACTAAGAAGCAGGTAACTAACAGCAGAAAAAAATCATTCAACAAATAACTGAATAACCAATAACCAAATGTATATTGACTGAAGAAAAAAAATCAGCAAACAAATATGTGGCTGAATACTAAAGCAAGTTGAAATGAAACAAGCTTAACACACCTTCTGTTGGTCAGAAATAAAATTTCATCCAAACACTGCGTGAGGGCCAATGTCTTCCTGTAACAGGGTTAAAAACCACTTCCAGTTCTCTTTTGTTTCACTATCAACAATTGCATATGCAATGACATAGAAACTTTTGTTGGCATCCTCCCCAACTGCACTTAACAATTGACCTCCATAATATCCTTTCAAGAAACATCCATCCAAACCAATTAAGGGCCTGCAGCCAGCTTTGAACCCTTTCTTGCATGCATCCAGACAAATGTACAACTTAGAAAATATGGGAGAGGAGTTCGGATCAGGTTGTGGGATCACTTGCATTTGACATGTAGACCCTGGATTGCTTCTCAATAGCTCACCTAAGTAGTCTCTCAATTTTGCGTACTGTTCTTTTTCACACCCTTCTATTTTGGCCTTGGCTTTCTGAAGTGCTTTGGTCACTTTCTTCAAATGGACATGAACTTTGTACTCCTCTTTCATGTAGTCGTAGGCCTCAGCCCTTGTCATGTTCGGCTGTGTCATTAGCCTTTTTTCTAACTTCTTTGCAACCCAATCCCTACTTGCCCTCTTGTTTCTAAAAAGTCTGCAGCAAGTGTGTATGTTATTAAAAGTCTTGATTTGGAAAGCTTTCATTTTGTTGTTCCACGAACAGTAAATCGTCCAATCACATTCATCATTACTACACTTTGCTCGGGCCCTCACTTTGTCATTCTTCAGCCACTTGAATTGTCTTCCTAGATCAATACTGTAGTCTTTGACAGCATTTTTAAATAATTGAAGACTCACAAACTCCATTCCTACCTCTAAGTGCACATGACCAAACTCCTCATGCACATTAAATTTTGGATTGACAACCTTTTCATCCTCTTCAGCACCACTTGAAGGAGGCGTGTTCAACTCTTCAGAGTTATACCCATACCCACCCTCCTCGAACGACATTGACTTCTCATCCTCTTCCATTGTATTTTCCCCTGCCAACTCTTCAACCTGCTTTTTTTTCTTCCTTTTTTGCCTTTTTATTTCGACAGCTTTACCCTTCCTCTTGCACTCCTCTTCACTCTCTGTTTCTGTATCATACATAGGTGGAGGAGGTTTATATGCCTCATCCTCCACACTATCTTCTGAATCAGTAGAAAACCCATGACCATTGCCACTATCATCCTCATCACCATCACTGCCACCCTCATCCTCCAACCCATCACCACTGCCACCCTCATCCTCCTTCCCACCACTGCCACCCTCATGTGCATGTGCAATAACTTCTTCCGGTGAAACATAGACAGGGGTTGCAATGCAATCTTCAAAATAAATTTCTATGAGATTGCCAGTACTTAATGCAGCCTTGACCATCTCCACAATATCAGCGTCCGTATTCAAAGGCCTTAAACCTACATCTAAATCCGTTGCGTTTGGCATGAGCCACAACATTTGCTTACACATCTCATAGCCATAACCCTTGAACAGAGTATCAAGGTCACACAGGTTGATGAAGTCAGCATCCATCTCAGGTAAGTCAACCATTTTGCCATTTACATAGGTTAGGACCCCTTTATCATCTCTCTTCAACACACCCCCGTGATGATACCTTATCACTATGTATTCATCCATTTGGAAAAAAAATCAACACAGGGCTGTAAATTACAATAAATTCATGCGAACATCAGGGTCCACAAACCAATTTAAAAAATGGCAATAACCATATACATCAAACTCATCACTGCCGAGAGGGGGGACAAGCCAATAACGTGGGAAAAAATTGCACTTTTACAAATTATGCATGCACTAAAAAATTGGTGACCACAATGCACTAAAAAATGGCAATATACTTTACAAACCGATAGTGAAGGGGACCACATACATAAATGAGTATTTTTTTTTTAAACCCTAACCATGATAACTCACAATGGGCACATGGGGGACCATCCTCCAACAAAGAATAGACAACATAAGGTGATGGAGGACCACAAATATTGAAGATTTTCTAAAAAAACACTTACCTTACTGCATGTAAGAAAACCAGCACACTCGAACTTCCCTTCACCACCACAGGACCAGCCTTTCGACAACCTTCAAAGTCCACGCTCGATTGCCTTCCCTGCAACCACCGTCTTCGACAACCCTCACTGTTCAACGGAGCTTCCAGTGGAGGTCAACAATGGTCTTCCAATCATATGCAATAACTTAGTGAAAAAAATGAGTTTCCACAGTTACTTGCAGTGTTGGTGCCTCTTGATTTCTCAAGAATAAAACGACGTCGTTTGGTCCTTTGTAAGCTTTGCAATCCTTTTGATTCAAAACGTCGTCGTCCAGCTTTCCACCGTGTCCACCGTGGAGTCCGCGTCAGCAGATAACGTGCCACATGGGCACTGTTAGTTTGACCGTGACAGAGGAGTTGACAGAAGGACTAACGTGGCCCTTTTTTCATAACTTTAGGGACCAATTTGGTACTTTTATATTGTCAAGGACTAAAATGGATTTTGCTAATATTGCTAGGGACCAAAAAAGGTGTTTACTCTAAAAAAAAAGTAAAACTAAATCAAAGCTGGTAGATAAGATGTTGATAGAGTATTAAAAGCCATATCAGCTATTTTTACCTCTAAACGTCGTTGTATCAGCAAGTCGTTTTGCGTCTGGAAGCCACCAAACCTTTCTCTTTAAAAGTGGGCTGCCAGGGGAACAGTGACCAAAGTGTCATGTTTGGACAAAAAATTTATCAGACTGCCACGCCAACAGTAAATTTTGTCAAAATGCCACGTGGCATAATTCGCTACACAGAGTAGCGAATTATTTATGCAATTAATTCGCTACACAGTGTAGCGAAATATGCCACGTCAGAACCAAAAATGCCACATGTCAAATTTTGCAAAATTCGCTACATGTGGCATTTTTGGTTCTGACGTGGCATATTTCGCTACACTGTGTAGCGAATTAATTGCATACATAATTCGCTACTCTGTGTAGCGAATTATGCCACGTGGCATTTTGACAAAATTTATTGTTGGCGTGGCAATCTGGTAATTTTTTTGTCTAAACGTGACAAAAAGGTCACTCTCCCGCCGCCAAGCCCTTTGAAGCTTTACATATACCTCTTAACTACGAAAAAATAAACATGCGTGATGGATTAAAATAAAATTTTGATTAACAAGAAGATAAACGGAACAAGATTTTGAAGAAAGAAATGGGAATTTGTGATCAATGGCAACGTAAAAAAATTAAAATAAAAGAATTATATTTTTTTAATTAATTTGTGAATTGAATCATTTTATATAAAATCGGTTTAGAAATCGAATGTCTGAAGCGGTTCGATAAATAATAAAATCGAACCGGTTATTAAACCGGATTACATTGTCCAAATAGAGTTGTCAAAATGGGTTAAATGAACCTTAATAATATAACGGGCCAAAAATCCTATGGTTAGGATCAGCCTGCGGATCATCCAAAATTATAATTTTCTAATTTTTTTATCATATTCAATATATTAAAAGAATTTAACAAATAAGTACTTAACACTTTGTTAACATATTTTATACAAATTATAAATTTTTTAATTTGATTTTTTTAATAAAATAATATATATTTATACAAAAATATACAAGCAAAAATGTAAACAAAATTTTAATATATGTGAACATTTAGTTACTATCTTTACTAAATTCATTATCAAAGGATGTCATCAAATAAAGATTTTATCACCATGAGTCACAACAGAATACAACAACTCTAGTGAAAAATTAAAAGTAACAATAGAAAAATGATTTTAATACTAGTATTGAACAACTGTTCTTAGTATGCTATATATTTGAAAATAAAAACACTGATTTTCTTCAACTACTATCGTTATAAAAAAAATTAATTATTATTATCCACAAAATGTTAGAAGATGAACCCCTAAACTAGAACCAGCAAGAAAGGAGAAAACAAGGATAAACTGAAAAACTTGATTATTGATTTCTTGAATGAAAGAACATGTACACAAAGGGCTTATTTATAAGCATGATTGATTGCTCAAGATTACTCCTAACTGAATACTAACCACAGCCTAACAGAACAGTTATTTCCTAACCACCTAACTAATCATCTCCTAACTAACTATTATACACTAACCTTAGCTTGTACACGTAACATCACACACCCCTTCAAAAGGGACCTTGTCCTCAAGGTCCGATGGAAAAAAAAAACAGGAGAACCTCGTGGGTCCCAAGTAAAACAAAAAATAAGAAACACAATCTGCTTGCATCACCATACAAAGCTTTGAAACAGCTCCAACCTTCGACATCCCTTGAACGTCATTTGTTGCTGAAAATGTAGCCATGAAGGAAAATATATGCAGAGCACAATCATTTGTTGCAGGTGAAACCTTTGGTGTCCTTTTAGAGAGCACTGCTATATTGCATAACCCACAAACAGCTAAGGCATGTGCCAATGAACCAGAAACAAGGGAACCTCCTGGGTCCCAAGGAAAATAATCCAGTCTATTATTCTGACTTGACGATGTCTGCAACATGTAGTGGAAAATGGACATCATGTAATGGAATAGAATCCACTGGTAGTGTTTTGAAAACCCAATGTAGAACTTGTTGTGAATCTCTATAGCTAAAAATGTGGGTATGCTTTGGAATGTATCAAACAACCCTTGCATCCCCGCTAACGAACGACCTGGCTCAAAGGCAGGAATCTCCATGCGAACAGACTTCGACAGCGAACGCGGATCAACCGTTTGGGTCCTTCCATGGAGGTGTGGAATTGAGTATTTCTCAATTGGATCAAGGGATGACGGAGAGATAAAAGACTTCGACGGTGAAAGCAGATCAACCGTTTTTATCTTTCCATGGATGTGTGGGTTTGGATGTGTCTCTGTTTGATCATGAGAAGGCTTAAAGGGAAAGAACTTCAACGGCGGCGGATCAACCGTTGGTGTCCTCTTGTGATTTTCTTGAACCACAACGAAAATTGATTGCTGAGAGAGCTGATGAAACAGGGGACGCGGACCCGCTGAATCACTTTGGTCATAATCTTGCACTGAAACTGGTTCCTGAGAAGATGGTTGAGTAGGTGGTCGTATGATCATTGGTCTCATAGCAAGAAGATGCTTATTGATATTTTGCAACTGAGCAATCAACCAAGAAAACTGTTTCTGGTTTTCATCGAACCCCTATTCCATCTTCAACCTTAAAGAAGCAAGGTCTTTGGCAATTTTCTGCAGAGCAACATCATCTTTGGAGAGCTGCTGCATTTGTATGATCTCGATGGTGTTCATTATGAAAGCACCAATGTTAGAAGATGAACCCCTAAACTAGAACCAGCAAGAAAGGAGAAAACAAGGATAAACTGAAAAACTTGATTATTGATTTCTTGAATGAAAGAACATGTACACAAAAGGCTTATTTATAAGCATGATTGATTGCTGAAGATTACTCCTAACTGAATACTAACCACAGCCTAACAGAACAGTTATTTCCTAACCACCTAACTAATCATCTCCTAACTAACTATTATACACTAACCTTAATGTTAGAAGATGAACCCCTAAACTAGAACCAGCAAGAAAGGAGAAAACAAGGATAAACTGAAAAACTTGATTATTGATTTCTTGAATGAAAGAACATGTACACAAAGGGCTTATTTATAAGCATGATTGATTGCTGAAGATTACTCCTAACTGAATACTAACCACAGCCTAACAGAACAGTTATTTCCTAACCACCTAACTAATCATCTCCTAACTAACTATTATACACTAACCTTAGCTTGTACACGTAACACAAAATTACTAAGGTGCATTGTATACAATATGTTTCAATATAAATTTGGATATATAACATGCTTATAAGTCAATAGAAAATTTTATTTTTATTGATGTGCAGATGAAATTCTCTGTTGAAACATATTACTACAAAAAAATTTATTTTTGTTGTAAAATATTATGGATGACCTTTCACATTATTTATAACATGTGACTCTTTATTTGTCATGACATTTGATGTATTCTATGATCATCACATTAATGGTGTGTTCAATTGTAGAATACATCTAATGAGGAGTGTTATAAAATATTATGGATGTCTTTTCACATGGTTCATAACATTTACTTTTTATGACTTTTGACGTATTCTATAACCATCACACTAATGGTATATTGAATTGTAAAATACTTCTACGGAGAAGTGTTATAAAATATTATGGATAACCTTTTACATGGTTGATAACATGTGACTATGTATTCTACAATTGTCACACTATTGGTGAGTTGAATTGTAATTAATTTTCTAATTATGTTTAGAGTCCTATATAAGGACATATCTTAGATGGAAAAAGTGATCCTTGGTGAATTCAGAATATAATAATATTTTTTTACCTTCAAGAGTTCATACTTGTTCTTAACTTGTTTTTCCTTTGATTTTCTTTCTACACTTCATATTTCTTTCTTTCATATTTCATTTTCTCTTATATTCTCCATCAAATTCATAATAATTTTTTACTTATATTATGTTTATAATTTTTTTTATTTTTATAAATATTTAAATTTATATAATTTTAAATTTTTTAAATAATGAAAATTTTGATAACAGAAAAAGTTTGGCCCGCAGGTCATCCCTAACTCAGCCAACTAAATTATAAGGCTTCGAGGGTTATGGTTAAAAAAAATCCTACCAAAAAAAGCCTAATGGGTTAGGCCAAATATAGAGTTTTGCAGCTGTCCCGCAGATTTCAGCCCATTTTGATACCTCTACAAATAGATTCGAGAATCAAAAGAATCAAATTAGTTTTTTTCCCTTAATTATTAATATTTTTATTTTATTTTAATTCTTAAAATGGGTTTGGAAATACAAATTAGTTCATAAAAAAGTTAAACTGATTCCATTAGCTGAACTAAACCACTGAAATTGATTAGAATAAAAAGTCTAACTCAACTAAATTGTACCCCCTAACGTAAATAACGCAACACTGAAAGTAACAGAGAAAATGTTAATATTCACCTGTAACTGTATTAAAACAGTTACTTTCTGTTCCTACTTTTATGTGAATCAGTTTATCAATTAGTTTAGTTAGTTTTGATAAGTTTTAGTTAGCTGTATTAGTCAGTGATACGTGAGCTTCTTTAGCTTCATTTGTAATAAGGATACATACTATATAAGTACCTGATTTTGTAATTGATTATTCACTTCTTGCATTAATGAAATATCAGAAAGTTACAATTTGTAAAAGAAAGTTATAAATGAAAGCCTAATTCAGCAGAAAAATATGGTTGAGAGAATCTTGATAACGAAAATAAGGTGTCTTGTTCTTCTTGATTATTCTCATTGTTATGTAGATTTGGATTTCTTTTATTAATCATATTTGAGGAGTTAGACTTGTTCCGGACATTTCCCACTTATCTTTATTTTAGAATAAAGTTTTATGTACTTTGAAAATATTATAAATTAATTAAAATATAACATGTGAACTACATAGCCTTACATGTTGTTGGGTTAAATTTAAAATGTTATTTAATAAATTTCAAATCAAATATAAGCCATTGAGAATATTACCTTCAATTTCTCCCACTTTAATAGAACTCCCTCTATTTTCTTTCTTCTCATGCTGATGGACTTGGGCCAGCTGCTTAACCAGATAGCCCTAACGGATTTTAAAGCTCTGATCTTTATTTTTATAGGAAATTATGGGTAAAAAAAAATTAAAATATTACTTTTTTTAATAACTATTTACGAAAATATAATTTTTTAGAAATTAAATACGGATCTATTGCACTCAGTCGCACCCCATACAGGGAGTGACTCATCCGGTGATGACACGTGGCACAAAAAATCAACAGTTTGACCGCAAAATTTTGAAAGATCATAACTTTTGACTCGAGTGTCTAAATCAATTAATTTTTTTTATTCCACATAACTTTTTGAGATCTGCAAAGACATCTTATTGAACATGGGATTTGGTCAAAGAAATTCTAAAATTTGGG
Source organism: Gastrolobium bilobum (assembly GCF_033153095.1). Lineage (NCBI taxonomy): Eukaryota > Viridiplantae > Streptophyta > Magnoliopsida > Fabales > Fabaceae > Gastrolobium > Gastrolobium bilobum. The sequence continues at coordinate 10,294 of NW_026897363.1, forward strand.
ATATTTTATCGTAAAACTTCGAAAAACTATAATTTTTGACTCGAGTATCCGAATCATGTCTCTTTTATTCCATGTAATGTTTCGAGAGCTACTCGCTAGCAAATCCCAAAGGTGATTTAGACAAAAAAAAATCCCAAAAAATGCTTTTTTGTGCTTTGTTTGATATATTTTATCGTTATGTATGATGTTATTTAAAATTTTACTTTCCAACATTAACAATTAATCCTCCATGATTTTGCCAGTGTGTAGATCTCAAAAGGTTATATGGAATAAAAAAAAATCTCATAAGGACACCCGAGCCAAAAGTTATGACCTTTTTATGGTAAACTTGAGCTCACGTAGTTGATTACATAGACCATGTCATTGATTATATCATTATGTCAATGGGCAAATATAGACCTGGTAATTTTTGTTTTAAAAAGGGACAAAGGGGTAAAAAATCCCAATAAACGTATGTTGTATTTTTGGAAAATTTTGGGAGATAAAATGCTTTTGGGGTGGCATCATTGTTGCAAATTTTAAAAAAAAATATTGGAATTTTGTTTACCAAATCCTCTTCAATGAGATGTCATTGCGTAGATCTTGAAAAGTTATGTGGAATAAAAAAATTACTTGATTCGGATACCCGAATCAAAAGTTATGACCTTCTGAAGTTTTACCGTCAAACTGTTGATTTTTTTGTGTCACATGTCACCACCAGGTGAGTCACGCCCATTTTTGGGCATGTCTCTCTCCTTGGTCATGACTTATGAATCAAAAAATAATTTTTTCATAGGGCGTGAGTGGTCAAACTTATTTTTTGGCATAACTGAATACAATGGATCCATATTTAATTTCAAAATAGCTATATTTCCGTACATAGTTATTAAAAAAGCAATATTTGAATTTTTTTTCCCGAAAACTATGCCCATTTTAATCAAAGCGTTTTTTTATCTCTCTCTCTTTTAGAGTTTAATATTACTTGTTTTTTTGGGTAGATAAATTAAAATTGTCAAATTAAGAGTCAATTTCTTTTAAATAAACCTTAGAGGACATTGAATTACGGGTGACAATTTGAATCAACACTACATAAAATCGACACGAATATGATACATTTAATACAAACACGACACAAATTTAAAATCGGATTAAAAATTTCGACACAAATACGAATAAACCGCAAATATATAGTGTATCACTTATTATGGGAATTGACACGACATGAATAACCTATCAACTCCAAATTTTTACTTATTAAGTGGGTCGACACGACAAGATAAGATACGAATAACTTATTTACAACATAACACGATATGAATAATTTATAAGAAAATTAATGTGGGTTAACTTCAAGTTCACGGGTTAATGACACAACACAAATTTTTTCTAGTCAGATTTTACTAACCTGAACACAACACAAATTTAAAAATGGATTGATCCACACACAATTTTTTTGTGTCGTGTTCATGTTGTTTTAGCGGATCATGTTGAAAATTACCACCACTACATTGGATAGTCTGCGCAGGTTTACGTATCTCAAGCAAACTTAAAACAGAAGATGATTTTCTTTGAAAAATGAGGAGCCAAACATGATGAAGCCTGAACTTGTTCTCCTTCGGGTCTTAGTCTTACTTTTGTTCTGTGTTTATATGATATACAAACAAAAATAAAGATATGATTCAAGAGTTGAACACACTCCTTCTCCTGTCAATGGAACCTACAGAGTAGTGATGGTAATGTATAATATATTAAGTAAAACAAAATGAACGTTCTATTTCCATACCCTCAACAACCAAAATTTTATGACACAGCTACCTCTCAGTCCTAACAATCTTCCATGGCCCTGCCCAAACCAAATGGTTGTTTAAGGAAGCTCATGTAGTATTAGTGAGACAATGGAACCGAGGGAATGGCAGGTTGGACATATGTGAAAGCAAGTTGGTGCAGCTGCAAATGATAAACATCATCATTCATCAACCAACACATGATCACATATCAAGTTGTTCTCTATTCACTCATATGAACAGCATCTACCACTCTAAAAGAGGTTAAGTATCTTTCTATATAGTGTTGACAATTGTGAGTAATATGTAATTGTAAGTTCCCTCTTCCACTAATGAATTTGATTAAAAAAAAAAATGTAAGACAAGAAGAGAATAAAATTATGAATCAATGTCATCGTTGGATTGAATTGACATACACCTAATTATTTACATGCACTTGTTATTTTTTAATTTCGAAAATGTCTATAATTATGAATTTTAATTCTATAAGGAAATATTCCGTAAATGTTCGAATTTTTTATTATGAGTTTTTGATTTAATATGTAAATATTTACTGCATGTGTAAACTAGCTTATTAATTTTATTTTGACAAAAACTTATAATAAAATATTCTAAAGAGAATGTTTGTATGAAAATTATTTTTTTTATACAAACCAGATTAATTTAAACATAGTTTTAATAATTCTAATATTGTACAACAAGGAGGTTTAAATTGAAAATTTGATAATTATATGATTTAATTTCATTCACAATATGTTAATTTTGACTTGTTATTATTTCAATTTTTGCCATAGAATTCAAGATTTTAATTTTAATATATAAGGTAGAGATTTTTAAAATACCATCCAATGATGTATTGAAGCAATACTAAAAATTTGAACTTTCAAATTGATCAATTCCTCGATACAATGGATGATCAATTCCTCGATACAATGGAGCACACACTGATCCAATAGTAATCTGGGTCTTTTCTGTAATGGATGTTATTGAGAAACACTTATGTCAGATGGATTTGAATCCTCTCATATGGAAAAATTGTATATGGTTATGTTATTTAATCACAATCATTCATTTAAAAATTATACATATTTCTTTCTCTTATCTCATCATTAATGAGTGATTGTGATCAAATAACACGATCACATGATCATTTTTTCACATGAGAAATTCCAAATCCATGTCAGATACTGTGGGATGGAAAGTCTGGTGCTAGCTAGTCTTGTTTGGCTAGGACAAATATGAGGGATTTTACTTGCAAGATACTCTGATACTCAAGTCAGTATTTGATCAATGAGTTGAAATAAAAATGGATAAAAAATCATACCCGAGCTCGGCGCCTTCATTATATAGTAGTTGACTGCTCTGCTTGTGCCGCCTCAATATGATCTCATTTAATTTTATTGGTTGGCTGAAGTGACTTGTGTAACCTATCCCTTATGTGGGATGCTTAGCTATGGTTATGACTCCTAGGCATAGCTGGAGTTACGTGTCTATTCCTTGGCTACTGATTATTAGGGAGGCCGTAAAATTCTTAGTTACTCACTCTGTAACTATACGTCTGGAGGATGACATTAACGCGCGATAGATGCATTTCCTTAACCTTTAAGTATTGATTATTGGGCCTCTTGAGCCGTATACATGTTGGATCCAATATCTCGTATAAGATGGTCCAGGTCACGAATCGCTAAGAGGGAGTAAATAATGAAAAAATTGAGTAGTTTACATCATGTTATATATTTAAACTTGAATGTCATCATTGTATTAAAAAAAATTGAACTTTCAAAATAACAGTTGTGAATAGGTAAACTTTTTTATAATCTGTTAATAAACTATTAATCATATGAAAATGTAAAAAAGTTTTATTCCGTCAGAACAATATTAAAGTTAAATTCAATTTAAAATAAATTTTATTTTAGAACGGTATAAATATTTTTAACTATTAGTCATGATGAATTGACATATTATTTAAAAAGGTTAAACTTCCAAAATAATGGAAATGATACTTAGTCGAAGAGACAGATTTTTCTACCTATTAAGTGGATTAACGTGGTGTGGAGAAAAGAACGAAAATGTAGCTTCAGAACGAAAACTCTAAAATAATGTCGGTTTCGGAATTGGAAAGAAAAATTAATTTCTTCTTATAAAATACCCTATATTTTTTATCAGATCCTAAAACAATATCATTTTAAGATTGGATAATATAAATTTGTCTCTTGTTATCATATATATATATATATATATATATATATATATATATATATATATGAGAATTATAAATGTTATGTTACTGAAAAAATTAAAATCATTCCGGCACTAATAACAACTTGTGGGTCCCATTAGTAAAAAAATGAAAAAACAAAATAAAACAATAACCACAATCGATGTATCAGCACGAAAGATGTTGCTTTTTGCTGCAACAGGATAAAAACAACGCCTATATATAAAGGGTTTTATAATTCTTATGTTGAAAGAGAATTAAAATCTTATGTTGTAGAGATAAAAAACAAGTGAGGCCCATGTGTTAGAAAAAAAAATATGTAGAATCCATGTCAGCACAAAAATCAAAAAGTATATAGGAAAATTGTAATTCTCATGTTAAATGAGAATTATAAAACACATATATAAACATGATTTCATAGAAAGTATTCAACTCCCGATCGAACATTTTGGCTTGCATTGTATCTTTTTAATTCATATTCGAATGTGGCTTTGCCTTGTTACTTTATTTTTTATCTTTTATCTTTTGTACTATTCCTTCCTTATATAACTTTCTTTCACAAAAGCCATTCTGTAATGGGAGTAAAACCCGACAGCATCTTCGCAATTTTCCTTTGGAATTTCTCGTGGCACTCCACGGTTACTTTGAATCTTTTCTCCAGTTTATTTTATTCGTACGGCTTACAATAAAGAAACAAACTTTCATTGTATTCTATATTTTAATTGGTGTATATTACATATTTAATTCATTATTGCAGATATTATTCACAAGGAAAATTGACATTTTATATAAAATAAATTATTATTCATGCATTGCATCTATATTTTTAAATTTAACTAAAAATTAAAAAAAAATATAAGTTAAAAGTAAAATTATTTAAGAAAAGCATTTAAAATTACGATAAAAGATAAATATAATTAAATCAGGTAAAATATATTTACCAAAAAAAAAAATCAGGTAAAATATAAAATATATAAATTAAATAAATAAATTTTTAAAGTTAATTAATTCAAAATAATTTAAATTTTAAAAAAAAAAGAGTTAAGAATGACATACATTATTTTTTATCAGGTAACAAATTAAGATTAAGTCACCCTAATTCAATGTACGAGGATGACTGATAAAATATTACAAGGGTAACCTTAATATTTTATGGGAAATGCATTTGTCATGTTACATGGCAAATGAATAGTTGTTATGTTAAGAAAAAGACAAGTTAAATTTATTGAATAATCTGCCCTTTCACTTTTTTAATATTATCTAATTTATCATTTTCTTAACATAACAACTATTCATTTATCATGTAACGTGACAAATGCATTTCCCATATTTTATTTATAACGGAATACGATTAAAGCACTAAAGATATAGATCTAGAATCTGGAGGGTACATGCAGGTTAGTAATTGATACAAAACATCTTGCATATTTCCAATTAAGTCCGCAAGTTACGCATCCCTTTTCTTAACTTTTGTCTGTCTTAAATAATTTTTTTTTTTCATGTGCGTGACAAAAAAATATGTTTTCTCCTCTGTCTTCATATTGACTTGATCATTAAAAATTACCAACACATACAACAAATATTATTATTCTATTGATATACATATACTCACACATACTTACTTTTGATATATAATTCTTTTTTAAATCGGCTTGGAAAAAAAAAAACTACGTACCTCAAACGAGAAACTTAATAGAAAGTAAAAAAAGTTTTAATTGTGATTAAGTAAGAATCATATTTATAACCGACTTAAAGAATTAAAATTTATTAAAGTACTCGGGGTAAAGTTGGTATTAAAAAAAAAAACTTAATTAACGACATGTATATTTTAACCTCACATTGGATCTACATCAGCTCATCCTTAATAAAATGAACAATATACATTAAAAAAATGACAACATTTAATAACATTCAAAACATAAAAAATATATATAATTTTGGTTTTTATTCCTTTTGTCCAAGGAGTTTTAGCCTGTATTAATAACTTCAAATTTTAATTTCCCAACTTATAACTTCCAAAGTTTATATATATATATAAAATATGTTATTTTAACTATATTTTTTACCATGTTTATATTGTCTAACACTCTCTGATATCATTAAATAAGAATTTTAACTAACTTTTACTATTTTTTTTTCGTATTAAAATTTTATGGGGCATTTGGTAGATGAGACTTTTTTTTACTGAGGAAACATAATTAAAGGAAAAATGGTAGGAAAATGAGTTTGATGGAAAAGTTTAAAAAAAGATGTTTGGTTCACCAAAATATTACTGGAGAAATTTATGTAAATTTGCAAAGTCTATGTTTGATTGAAGGTAAAATAGTGATGGGAAAATAGGTTGAATTGATCAAAATACCCCGGTTGTAAAAAAACAACTGAAGTCCCTCACTTTACACGCATGCAGGGTCATTTCGGTCATGAAAATGGCACCCTTTTTTCACTTCTCCACCTATCCTAAAATACCACATCTTAAGTGGTGTTTTAGAATAGTTAATTTCATCCAAAAAAAACAACTATGAAGTGTTGCTTCCTATTTCCATGCTTTTTTTAAAAAAACTTAAACCAAAACTGGCCAAATTCAATTGTGCCATCCACACATTCCCTCGTATCTAAACAAAAACTTATACCAAACACGTCCTTAATATAATATTATTGGATATGAAAAAAATGTTTATCCTTTTAAAAAGATATAATTTTATATTATTTTAGATTTTAATTATTGATTTCCGTTAATTAACGGTTACGATTTATTGAATCAAATTTATTAATTAATTAAAAATTCATAATAAAATTTAATAAATCTTAATCGTTGATCAATTAAAAAACAATTATAATATAAAATGAGATAAGATTACGTCATTTATGAGGACAATTATTTTGGCCTCGGATATTAGTAGGCATAACTTATCATCTAAAAATAATAGAACCAGAAGTCAAAATCCAATCCAACCAACCTTAGAAAAAGAAAAAAAGAAAAAAGAAAAAGAAAGTGAGGAGTGAGAAGTAAAAGGACAAAGAAGAGAGCGGCGAGACGAGACGACGAACCTTTTCCTCCGACAGATTGTCCATCTTCAGACAAAACCCACTGTTCTCTTTGACGTTTCTTAAAGTCACACACTCACACTCACACACACATTGCTCATTTCAAAACGGCACCGTTTCCACTGTCGGAGTTTATATATATATATTTACACAACGTTTCCTATTCTTCCCACTGCTACTCCGAACCTCAATCTTCATGGCGGACTCCTCCGTTGCCGTTGCCTTCGCCCTCGCCCTCGCCGTCTTTGTTGAGCTCATTCTCGCCGGAGATTCTTCAGCCAGGGAGCTCCGGCCATCGGATCACGGCCTCGTCTTCCAAACCTTGTCACCGGCGGGAGCGCATTCTTCGCCGGAGATGAGATCCTTCTTCAACAACGAGAACTCGTCGCCAACAATGTCGTCTTCCTCCGACGTGGCGCTTCCCAGGGCAATGAATTCCGGCCAAGCCTCGCCGCCGTCGTGGTTTAGATCTGCCGCCGGCGACCGCGGAGACGGCGTTGGGAAGGCGCTGACGGTGGCGAGCTTGGTGTGTGGGATGGCAGGCGCGGTTCTGTTAGTGGCTTCAGGTTTGATTTATCTGTTTAAGTACCGAAAGCACAAATTAAACGCAGCGTTTCGTGGTGATAATGTTAATATTAATGAGGATCACGGTGAAAATAATGACGACAACAAATTGCAGTTAGTGGTACGCGACCCTTGAGATTGTGTTCTTGCTTTGCCGTTGATTTTGCGTTGCATGTAAAGGGTAATTAGTGGTTTAGATTTGTGGTTGTGCTTTATATATATATATATATATTTATTTATTTATTTATTTATTTTACTTTTTTATTTTTTTGTTGATTTAGTTTTGAGTTTCGTCGTGTATAATTTTGTGCATTGTTTATCTACTATGAATTGTCACGCTGATTGAGAAGTTAGAAATCATTATACTTTCTTTTATAATGATCCCACTAATAAAAAGGTGAATTCAGATTATTTTAATGGAACTAGTATATGATTTCACTTAACAATAAAGATATTACTAAATTAGTATATGTTTAGTATTCTCAAAATACTGAAAAATTAGTATATCAATTGTTAAAATTGAAAAAAATAAAATACAATTTACTTAATTCTACTTATTTGATCCACTCTTGTATAAATAATACTGTTGAATTGAAGTCCTATTTTTTTCTATTTTTAATAAAAGAGTACTTATTCTTGTAACATTAAAAATATGCTCATATTAATAATATAATAACACTAAGTTGTGCGCTCATGGAATATAGACTTGCTAAATCATGCAAGCCTACGAACTTATCGATATTTAACATTCTTTGCAAAACAATTCAAAATGAAATTTTCAAAAATTTTAACAAAATTTCCTTCAATTTTTACTATGGCCAAGGATACAATTTACAATTTACTACAGATAATTCAAGATATCTATACTAGCAACCACACGGACTCATAAACAATTGTCTATTTAAACAAAATATTATTTGCTTTTAAAAATAATTTAGCACTTCTAACAGCAACATTAAAATATCTTGTTTTTCAAGTGGACGAGTCTACCAAATAATACATAAAACCCATCGCAAAATATTATTTTTGGCAGATAGTAGAAGCTGAAAAATACATAAAATCCGTTGCAAAACATTATTTTTGGCAAATATCGAACGTTGGAAAAAGCACTCCATCGAAAAATAGCCACGCATCAATACTGCTAAAAAAATAAGTTGGAAATATCTGGCAGTCTAATCCGCCAAAAATTCCCAGTGGCTTTATTCGTAGGAAATTGAGTTCTGACTCACGTGAATCTTCCACCGCTAATCTGTCCAAAGATCATAATCATGCATAATCATGTTAAATTTTAGAGAGAGAGAGAGAGAGACTGTCATCATTAATGGAGAGAACTTAAAAATTTATACTTCATACTTTTTATATAAATATTTTGGGATAGGATATTGTGACACCAAGTTATGTTACACTCATGTGACACCCAGTCAATCTCACCGTTAGATCGCTTATGTTGATCCAACGGTTATATTTATTTCCATCTTTGTATGGTCATGATTTCCCAAATTTAAAGTGAAAGCATTAAATATGGGAAATCATAACCATACAAAGGTAGTAATAAATATAAAATATTAAATTTGGGAAATCATGACCATACAAAGATAGAAATAAATATAACCGTTGGATCAACATAAGCGATCTAACGGTGAGATTGACTGGGTGTAACATAACTTGGGTGTCACAATATCCTATCCCTATTTTATGATCATTTCGTTGGCAATCGTAAGAAGACAATTTCCTTTGAATATAGCTATTTGTGCAATTATTTTAGGAGGCGTTTGGTAGAGGAGAAATTTTTCTTTGTTCGAAAATCTCAATTTTTAAAAATATGATTTTTACATTCAGTTTATGATAATATTCGAAAATTTAAAATTTAAAGAAATTCAATTTCCGAGAATCTTGAAAAATGACGCGTAATATGAATTTCCGAACGCTTAGTAATCGGGCCGCTTAATTTGATTCTAATTTTATATTTATGTGGACTCTCTTTCTTTCTTTTTGCATGAATTATGAATATATTTAGAAATTTAATTTTCCTTAAAGGAATAATTTGGATCATAAAATAAAGTTTACATGCAAAAAATTAAGTAATGTCTATCACCACTAAAACATTTTTTGAATGGTCAAATTTTTCAATTATTTCATGATTTAATTTGGAAAAGTATTTTTTTCCCAAATAAAATATCAAGTTGCATGGTTACCGATATCAGATATCCGATTTGCTCAGTTAGAATTAATAAATGGCCAAATCAAGTATCAATTAAATTCATAATGTAGTCTGTTTTTCTAGCTCTGAGGTATTTTTTTTAATATATTGGTGAGAATTGAACACATAATTTAATACAAACTATTCAAATTTTTCATCACTAAATCAACCCTAATGACTTAACTTTGAGGTGTCTTTTAAATTTTATATACTTGACACATATAGGAGCATGAAATCAAATATAATTCGTTTTTTTACATAAATCAAAGTTAAAGATGTTTAGCCTGTAGGTAGGTAGCAGATTCTTTATCGTTAACAATATTGCATATGTTCTAGATGGCCTTGACCAGTTGGCCAATTAAGATTTAAGGCACACTCAAGCCCCCTCTTCTCATCTATGTCAGCTCTGCTGACTAAGGGTTACCAACCCTTCTTTCTTTCTGTCCCCACATAACAGTGTCCCCAACGTAAGACATCAAAATGTCTTACATTGGAATGCTACCTCCCTCAGGGAGCCCTCCTAGACTCCCTAAATTGGTGTTTGCTCTCCATAGCTACCGCAGCAGTGACTGCCACTAGCATAGCAGGAACCATATTGCTATTGCAGCAACAATGCCATGCACCCATGGCACTCCTGAATGAGAGTTGATCTGGCTTGTCCTCTTATGCGAGCAAAACGTCCTCTCCCCCTATAAATAACCCCTCCATCACCAAGCAAGGGATCCAATCTTTATATATCGTTACCATGTCAATTTCACGAGTCCTCTCTGCAACTCACTCTTACATTGTCAGACCTCATACCTAAGATGTCATTGTCTAGCTTGGTTTCTACCTCTGCTGACAAGGATACCCCTATAGTGACCTCTACCCCTTCCAATGGATACCCCTATATTGACCTCTACCCCTTCCAATGGTACATATTGGACTTGCAGCTCTCAATGATACAACATCCATGTGTTTATTGTGACGCAGTCGTTGATTTGGAATTAATGTTCCTCCATTCAATCCAAGAATGCTGCTTTCAATTCTAGATCCATCCATGTCTTCCGTTATTGAAGGGTAGAAGCAAGTGAAAAGCATCAATTCATAAGATTTATGTAGAAGAAATGGTCAAATTCAGAATACTTCGTCTATAGTCTAATAAAAGAAAATTGAGGGAAACAAAAATGGAAGTAAAACACTTGAGTAAGAGTAAGAGTAATGTTTAACATTCAATGTTAAGGAAAACATATAAATATAAGCACAGAAAAATATAGGCCTACTTGAATACTGTTTCTAAAAATAATTTTTTGGTTTTTAGAAGAAAAAGAAACTCATTTAATAAGGCCTATTTTGTTAAAAATATTTTAAAAATTGTAACAAATTTTTTTTTTTAAAATCAAATTTAAAAAACATGTCTCAGTTTTTTTTTTTTTTTACTTTTAACTTTCGAAACAAAAAAATAAATAAAAAACCACATGTTTTTTTAACTATTCTATAAAACAGTTTTAAGAAGAAGAAAAAACCAGAACATAATTAAACAGACCCATAGTTTTGAGAAAACGTTAACAGCATATGTTTCTGCATACACCGGTTCAAACACAGACACGCAAAATGGCATATGCGCACACACAATTAATCTGTGGTGATCAAATAGAGCAAAATTATATGTTCACTCATTCTTTTCTACAGATAAAGTTCACCAAGTTTGGTCAAATAATTCAATTATAAAAATTAATTAGAGAAAAGGACACAGAAAGTTTAGTTATAGGATAATGGGCCAAAAGTAGAAGATTATTAAAGATATTTCTTCAAGAGAAGGGATAGGTTCATAACAGTAATACACCTAATGATCAAGAGGTATCCACTCGAGTTCTAAGTCTAATACTCCAGATTCAACGTTCTGTAGCTTGATTGACATCTCTTGTTTAACCTTACCATCAATGATATTGACTGTGCTATCATCTATAAGTGCATTGTCATGGGATTTCAGCCATTTTCCTATTTGCATATCGTCAAACATTCCAGCATCTCCAAATGCCATTGCAGATGTAATCAGTGGCTGAAGATCAAGCTCTGCTTCTCCCATTATATCATCAGCTGAAAACAAGTCGTGATCAAATACCTTCTGCAATTCAATGTAGCAGCTGTTAAGATCAAGCGCCATTTTCTTATACAAGAAATCAATTTTGTATCTTTTGATATACCAAAAAAAAAAAGCACACAACAAACACACATAGCAAGAAGCATCATACACGAAGATCCAAATATCCACCTCCAAACAAGAAACCCCAAATTGCTGGAGGCTATAAACAGAAACCTAGCTCCAAACTAACCATATGATATGTAGGAAAACTTAACACAAGTTATAGATATATAATAAGGGTAAGATTTCAATTCAATACAAGCTATAGATAAAATGAACCAAAGCAGGAAGCATGAAAGTCAGGTCCTAAGTGTTTTAGGAGTTCGGAGTTTCGTGCTAGTTGTTTTCTTGGTTTTTTCTCATATTTGGAACATCTAATTTGTAACTTCAAAGAGAAATTGGTGCGTCCATCCACCTTGAGTTAGAGTGTCTCCGAGTATTTTAGAATATCTCAGGACACCTTCGTAATATCAACATCAACATCAACAACACCTTTATCCCAAATTAATTGGGGTCGGTGGTAGATGAACCCACATGAAAGATACAAAACGGTTGAAAAAAAAGTAAAAAATAAAAAAATAAAAAATAAAAAAAATAAAAAATAAATAAATTAATAAATAAATAAAAATACACAAATAAAATAATAAAATAAAATAAAATAAAATAAAAATATATGTATATATAAATAAATAAAAGTAAAAAAGAAAGGGACAAGAAGAAGTGGGGGAAATGAAGGGGAAAAAGACTAAAAAGGGACCATCTGGAACATAGGAATAACAGCGGGTCTAACCCTCCACCATACTTATAGCTTTTCTCCATTCCTTTCTAAGACATACTGTCCGCCAATCTATATCCCACTCCATTAAATCTTGTTTTACTACTTTCCCCCAAGTAAGCTTCGGCCTACCTCTGCCTCTTTTTGTGTTTAGCTTTTGGTAACAAACTTCTGTTCTTATAGGAGCATCCATGGGTCTTCTTATCACGTGCCCAAACCACCTCAATCTATGTTCTCTCATCTTCTCGGCTACCGGTACTACTCCGACCTTTCGTCGAATATCTTCATTTCTTATCTTATCCATCCTTGTGTAACCACACATCCACCTTAACATCCTCATCTCTGCTAATCCTATCTTATGCTCATGTTGCCTATGTGCTGGCCAGCATTCCGCTCCATATAGCATTGTCGGTCGTACTGCCGTTTTATAGAATTTTCCTTTTAACTTCAGGGGAATTTTGCGGTCACACAAAAATGCAGATGCACTACGCCATTTCATCCACCCTGCTCTGATTCTGTGATTTACATCCTCATCAATCTCTCCACCGTTTTGTAAAATGGAGCCCAAGTATTTAAAAGCATTTTTTTTGGGTACCTCTTGACCATTTAGATGCACAGGTTCTTGGTCCTCATCTTGTACCAGAGAAAACTCACACTTCAGATACTCAGTCTTGCTTCGACTTAATGTGAATCCTCTGGATTCCAATGTGCTTCTCCACAATTCAAGTTTTCTATTAACACCCTCCTTGCTCTCATCAATAAGCACAATATCGTCTGCAAAAAGCATACACCATGGCACTTCCTCTTGAATATCTTTTGTTAGTTCATCCATAACTAAGGCAAAGAGGTAAGGACTTAGAGCCGACCCTTGGTGTACACCTACCGTGATAGGAAAATAACTTGATGATCCGTTACAAGCTTTTACACATGTAGTAGCCCCATCATACATATCCTTGATTGCCTTTACATACTTTAATGGAACCTTTTTCTTCTCCAGGATCCACCATAAAACTTTCCTTGGAACCCTATCGTATGCTTTCTCAAGGTCTATGAACACCATATGCAAGTCCTTCTTCTTTTCTCGGTATCTTTCCATTAGTTGTCGCATCAAGAAAATGGCTTCCATGGTACATCTTCCTGGCATAAATCCAAATTGATTTACAGAAACCTTGGTATCTCTCCTCAAGCGATGTTCAATAACCCTCTCCCACAACTTCATAGTATGACTCATTAGCTTAATGCCTCTATAGTTTGAACAATTTTGTATATCTCCCTTGTTTTTGTAGATAGGCACAATCATACTTTTCCTCCATACATCAGGCATCTTATTCGTCTGGAGAATCTTATTAAAAAGATTGGTCAACCATTTTATTGCCACATCCCCCAGGCCTCTCCACACTTCAATAGGGACACCATCAGGCCCCAAGGCTTTATTAGTCTTCATCCTCTTTTAAGCCTCCTTAACTTCATGTGTATTAATTCTGCGTACAAATCTTCTATTCATATCATCATACGCGTCCTCTAAGTCCACCTCGCTTGTATCTCCATCCCCATTAAACAGCTTGTTGAAGTATTTCAACCATCTTTCATTTACATCTTCATCTCTCACCAGAAGTTTTTGATTTTCATCCTTGATGCATCTAACTTGAGTGAGGTCTTTACTTTTCTTATCCCTTATCCTTGCAAGTTTATAAATACCTCTTTCACCATCCTTGCTCCCAAGATTTTTATACAACTCGTCGAAAACCTTGCCTCTCGCTTCTCGCACTGCTTTCTTTGCATTTTTTCTCGCCAATCTAAACTTTTGCAGGTTCTCTTCACTGGGACTTTTATGCAAAGATCTAAAGCACTCCTTCTTATGTTTAATTGCCTCTTGCACCTCTCCATTCCACCACCATGTTTCCTTTGTATGAAATCCATTTCCTTTGCTTTCTCCCAACACCCTCCGTCCCAAATTTTGAATACACTTAACCATCTCATTCCATATTGCATTTACTCCTCCATCAAACTCCCAAGGTCCTTCGTGCAACATTCTATCATTGAACTCTCTCTCTTTTCCCTCCTTAAGCTTCCACCACCTTATCCTTGGATTCTGAGCCCTCTTCTTCATTGTACGTACTTTGTTGAACCGAACATCCAAGACTACCAGCTTATGTTGCGTAGCAACACACTCTCCAGGGTAGACCTTACATTCGACACAAGAAGTTCTATCTTCTCTTCTAGCCAGGAAGAAATCAATCTGACTACGATTATGGCCACTATGATAAGTGATCAGGTGTGACTCCCTTTTTTGAAAAAAGGTGTTCACTAACATCAAATCGTAGGCTAGTGCAATCAATTATCATATTGAGGAATCAATTATTTATCTAATTGAGGAAGCAATCTTATGCATTTTTTCATGTAATTTCATTACCACTAAGACAATAAGACTAATGATTTCATTATGTTTCCTTAATTAATTAGGATTAGCAGTCTTATTTTACAAGTGGGCTTAGGTTTATACCAATAATACTAGACTAGTATTTAATCATTAGAATAAATAAGAGACTATTAGGTTACTGGGTTAGTATTTTGTATCATAATCATCATAAAACACCATATCTATCTACATTATATTATTAAGAGACTCTGTTCTCTCTTTTCCTCTTTCCTACCTAAATCCCATTATTACTATATGTTCGGGTTATGAAGATTAAGAAAAGTAATATGACTTGAAGAACTACATCTAGATGTGCCTCCAACTCTTCTTCTATCTTAAACTCATTAATAGGTCAGAGCTACATTAGCAAAGAGATAGACAACAGAAAAGAACAAGAACATAGGCATGTTAAAATAACCATACACTAAACCGTGATAACTTCCCCGCATATGTAACGTGAGGGGCACTTGAAAAGTGATGTAGGGGACTACAATTCTAAGGGTATATGTCCTTTGATCAATATTAATATGTATACAACCCTTTTTTTAAGCTAAATCCAAAAGATGGCAATATTGAACCGTTTTTCCTCTTTCCCTTACATCACGTTGATCAGTGTAAGACATTAAATTCTGTGGTGTAATAGAAAAATAGGTCACTAGACTGTAGATAGCTAGAGTTGGCATGGGAGAAAATTCATATCAATAGGTGGAGAATCAATGGTGAGGAAATTATCTACTTATATCCTTTATAGTAGGCAATAAACCAACTGATTCAGGAAAGTTTTAAATGAGGAACATCAAGACATGGATATGGACATCTTACTGTTTATTTCTCTTGTTCCAATCTTTACCAAAAATTCATGTTTCCTTTCTACAAAGCCCTTGGAACCAATTACAAACTATAGTCCCATAAGAGATGGGTGGTGAAGAACATTATCTAATTTTCAATGGTGAGCAAGGATGTAATAGAGAAGCAAGCCTTGAATAGGGTTTGGTTGAGGGATATAAGAGCCCGTTTGGATGGGCTTTTTTTCCTCCAAAAGCTGTTTTTTTAAAGGAAAAAAAAACACTTCTATAAAAATGTCTGTTTAAGTTTCAAAAAAAAAAAAATTTAGCTTCTAAAAAAAAAACAGAAGTCAAAAGCCAAATATTTTTTTCAAAAACAAATTTTTTTAAAAAAAATCTAATTAGTGTTTGCTTTAGTAAAAAGCACTTCTAAAATAAGCAAGACATAAAAAGCACTTTTTTGGAAGCCCATATATAGATCTGGTTTTACAATGCAAAAGGAGTCAGACATTATTGACGAATTAGGAAAGGGGAACCCAATATTCTTTAGTGATTAGGATGTTTATAACAGGATATACAGAGAATCCGTTTCCGGTTTTTAACTAGACAAGATAAAATTCAACCTTACCAAATTCAATGCTCCAAATTGCTGAGGAACAGACAGCATAAGCTCCTCATTCCAGACTGGATTCAAATTACTTTTTATTACACTGGTCTGTACAGTCTGAAGGCAATAGCACCCAAGTCAATTCAGAAAGGAAATTATCATCATATATTATTCTTCAGCTAAAAATAAAAGATAAAGAGCAATAGTTTCCAAAGCATATATATGCTAGAAATGAGAACAACCAACCTGTTTTCCAAGTTTCAAGATGACATACGGATCACTGGACCTCATATCTCTGATAGCTAAATCTGTGCCTTTAATTACTTTCACCTTCAACATTCCAATAAATTCTACCATTCCTTCCTGTTTTCATCATCAATATCAGTCAAACATCCAAGGAAACCACTCATGAAAATAATTTCATTTCCATGGCTACCTAATGGAATCAGAACTTTGCCATAAAGTGTGAGAAAAAGAGAGCAAAGGTGAGAGAAAGTGCAGAGAGAGAAAATGAAATTCCTCTTAATCATTTGTTGGAGTCAAAACTGAATTAATTTATTGATTTACTCAGCAGTATATATATTTATAGTTGGATAACAGTTAACTGCATATGACAACTAAATGAATTTGTTAGCTGTTACAACAGTTTGAGACAGTTGTAACAGTCTAACAGGATTGGCTCAGTGCTGAGTCATCAACAGAACACGTGTACGCATACAATCATGCACTACTCTAAGACTACCAAAGTAGTAAAGTTGGATGCATGCAGCAAGCCTCGTCTATATAAAATTATCGTGATTACAAGACTTTCTTCTGGGCACAACAACAATTTAACTCGGTGGAAATCTAGTTCACATTGATATGCTAACTCAACTTATGGTCAACAAACTAATACATCTTCTACAATCAAAGGAACTAAAATGTAAAATATAATTACCATATGTGAACTACTAGTACTTCGAAAACTATCCATAATCCTTTTCGAAAAACTTGATTGAAGAGTGCTTTTTCCTGACACAATGCGCAAACTAGGTTTTAAAAATTCTTGACGTTCATACTTTGACCTGCAGTAAAAATTGTCACAATTAAAATGCCACTCTTAACTTGAGCATTGACCAGATTTGTACCATTGATGATGCTACCATAAACAATGTCCTGAGATCATGCTGATTAATCAATGCTCAGCCAAGGACAATGGACTGTGATTTAAAAGAGTGGCAGAAACTGAAGAAAATAAATGACTCAGCAAATGGTAAAAAAACATGAGAAGAGGAAAGAAAATTGGGGTGAGAGGACAGAAATTCATATCAATATCATTCAAGGTAGCCTACAACTTTACCTACTTCATGATGACCAGAAAAACAATAGATTTTTAAAATAAGCCAATGATGCAAAGGACGGTAGATGTGCAGTGCAAAGTGTACATGAAAACATGTCTAACCGGATGAATTTTGCACGGTGCTCGTGACTGGCATCTGGCCCAGGTTTTGTATATCCTTCCGGAATATAAGCCTCATAAATTGAATTAGCGGAAGAATTTCCTCCAACTTCAATCATTGAGTCTATTTCATCACCTGACCATTCATCCAAAGTCACGGACAAAATCTGAAAGTAAACAATAATGTGTCGAGGTGTTAATGCATGACAAGACAAACACAAATAGATAAGTTTAGCATCTATACCATTATTAACTTGACAGACCCAACTCATTGAAAACAAAGTAGGGGATGTACTATGATCTAAAAAAAGGCTTCTTGCACCTCGTCTCAGTTTCCTAATAGGCCATAGTGAAAAATTGGGAGGTGCTGTGAATACAGCAAGTAGAATGATCATAACCGTCAATCATTTGTAAAGATTGATTTGGCTTTATTTCATGGACAATTTCAATTTAATATACTTTAAAAATGCACTCTCAACACAAAAAATTAACAGCCTATAATGCCTTGGGCTAGTCATGCTAACTTGAGCCAAAATCAGCTTCAACCACAAAATCAAAGCCACAAGCTGAAACTAAGCTCCAATTGACATGTCTGAAAATGTTCATCATACATTCATAAAAATTCCACTTCAATGACTTCTGTCATCATTATAGCAAGTTAACTTCTTAACTGAGTGTTCTAGAGATGCCTTTCACACTTTTCACTCATAACAGCTAGAACCTGTGTCTAGCAGTTGTGTAGTTCTAACTGCTTTGAGATATAAAATAACTTTTACCCTGTATCTGATATAAAAGTTGACACATGCAAGGCATTAAAATGACCTAGTTTTTGATATATCTTTGTTTTCAATCACATAAAAAATATGCATATGTTTTGTTTTGTACTATAAAGACATGGTGCTATAAAGCTAAGGTCCAAGGAAGGGCTATAGCAGGCAGCCTTATCTTGCATTTGCAAGAGGCTGACTACACGGATCAAACCTATGACCTCCGGGTGACATAGCAACAACACTAATTGAGGAACAACAGATATCGTGAGCTAATTAGAGCTGAAGGGAACGTTGACACAACAATTAGTGTTGTCGCCATGTGACCAGAGGTCACTAGTTCAATTCATGTAATTAGCCTCTTGAAAATGCAAGGTAATGTTTTAAATATTGGAATAATCTCTAATTGATATCTTAATTATCTGTAATTATTTGTTTCCTTATCTTCCTAGGATTCCTTATCTTTTTAGGATTTAGGTTTATTCCTTTAAGCTCATTAGTCTCTATATATTGTAACCTTTTTATGTGTTCTTCACAATAGCAATAATATTCACTCTTCTTTCAAGTGGTAAGGCTGCCTACTATAGGCCCTTCCTTGAACATGTGCATAGTAGGAGGTTTATAGCACTAGCTTTCCCTTTTTCGTACAATAAAGACCAAGAAAAAAAATTGCTCGGTGGCAGAGAAACTCAAATAGCACAGTCTGGTGGCAGAAGATCAAAACTAAATTGAAAATTCACAGTTCATAATACAGAAAATAGATATACAGGCCTTAAAAAATTAGACATGGTGAGTTAAGACCTACACCAAAATGTTTAAAATTTTTAAGAGAATAGACATGAGGAGAGATATCTTCCTTTTGATAATTTGAGTTTATCTATAAGACATTGATTTCCATTCCTACTTGTCTTATTCATATAACACAAGTAACTGCAATTCTTTTCACGTCAGAAAATGCCTTTGGAATCTCAAATTGAAATACAACATGCTTTGACAACTAAGAAAATTTCAGGAAAATGGTTAGTGATTACAGATGCACTAGAGGATAATTAATTAAATAGTACACTGAAAAGAAACCCTTGTTTTTAAAGTTTTCACTTCTAATCTCATATATCACTAATTTTAGTGTTTCTCTTGCCTGAGTTTCACAAGATATCACAACATGTCCTGCAAGCATGCATAAGTGAGTAAAAATGAAAAGAAATGCACCCAAATACAAAACAAAATTCATCAGACTTATTTCATGAGTACAGCCATATAAGAGTGATTGATTCTTTTCTCATCAAATCAATTTGAACCCATTCCAAACACAAGTTATAAAAAAAATAACTAGTCATATATATAAGTTATTAGCCTTTCAATTAGTTTGAGATAAATGGAGAAGGAACTCGGCATAAATGCGCTTCATTAGTAAAAAGAAATTCTTCTTTCCTAAAGTGGATCAAGAACGGTTACCTTTGATATATGAGTACCAAGACTTCTGTGCACACCACAACATTTTAAGCATACAAAAACTCCAATGTTAGCAGACCTGAAGCAGCAGTTCGAAAAATGAATTCACAGTTAAGGTAATATGCATTCTACATTCTTCATTATATAACAATTCATGTAGCTAGTTTCCTACAGCTTAACTAAAAGGATGTCTCATAAACCCTTCACAAAAAATACTCAACACTCAAACCTCAGTTTTGAGTATTATAATGACTGTTGAGATATATAGTCCTACATTGGTTATATGTGCAACTAATGTGGAGTTTATAAGGTTTTGGACACTCACACCCTTTGAGCTAGCTTTTGGGGTGGTGTATCCCAAGGTTCTTTACATGGTATCAGAGCCTCGAGTCTCGGGTTCGATCCTCGCCGCCCCCCACTTTCTCTTGTGGAATTTCTTAGCACAGGTAGAATGGGTCTGTTGCATCATCCACTCTTCAAGCCAATGGGCTCTCGTGTGAGGGGACGTGTTGAGATATATAGTCCCACATTGGTTGTATGTGCAACTAATGTGGAGTTTATAAGGCTTTGGGCACTCCCACCCTTTGAGCTAGCTTTTGGGGTGGTGTATCCCAAGGTTCTTTACAATGACCATGACCATAAACCACAAAAAAATCATGTGTAAAAAGTGTTCACACACTTACGCCCATTTAGGATCTGAAGCACCACAATCAGCACAAAAGCGATTATCTTTTTGAATCAATAAATCCTTCAATCTTCTTTTACCTGTAAAAGACCTGCCAATCATTCAACTTCTCCAGAAAAATAAGTGAAAATAGCTTTGCATTTCACAATTAGACATGGAAAGAAGCAAGACTAGCTTTGCCTTAAGTGGGTTAGGCTTGTTTTCGAATATAAAGTCTGAGCCTGACCTATTACCAGACATAGACCTTTTTCTTAGCCTCGCCTAACCTGAAAGCTTATCAAAATGCCTACTTTGCATTGAAGCTTTTGAAAAAGCCAACAAGCCAATGGCCTAGGCCTTGACTTTCAAGCTATATACATCAACATCAACATAATATCATCTTTATCCCAAACTAGTTGGGATTAGTGGTCGATGAACCCAAGATATATAATAAGTTGTTTATTAAACCAGCCAATCCAAGCCTAAAGCATGCCAAGCTATAGCCCATTAGTATGTTCTTCAAGGGCCGCATAACCTATTCTCACATCTGCTTGCAATACCCCATTAGGATCAACCATTCCCAACTTAGTAGAGCTAGAGGGAAGTTGTTTTGAGGCAACTATATTATTCACTCAGTTGTCAGCACTACATTAAATGAATATGGCTCATTCTAAACGGATCTTGTACCTAAAGTGAGTAAGGTGTGTTCACACTTGATTTAATTAAAAGTGCACCTTAATCTTAACCCACGAAAATTGGATGAATACACCCTTATAGTATCGATGAGCTTTTTCCAATATTACTCCCTTTCCTTCACAATATCGTTTTAAGTTCTACTTTATTTCAAACTATTTGTCATTTTAGATTACCAATGACCTTCAATGAAAAGAGAGTGCATAATAGTGGACAATTAATCAAATCACAAATACATATGATAATTTAAATCAAATTTTAATAAGAATAAATCAGTTAAAATATAATAATTTTTTGCTCTATTGGAGGTTAATTAATTACTTTTGATTTCCTGTACACCATGTTTAAACGACAAATATTATCAAATGGGAATGGATCCTATCATATGTTATTTAACATGACCATATCATGCGAGACAATCTTAGATATTCATGGTCAAATCAACAGTGATGAATGATGAGAGAAAAAATATGGGAATAGGGAATGAAAAAAGATAACCGTGAATTTGACCATGAATAATTAAGATCATAAATAACATGAAAGGATCAATTGCCTTATGAAATAGAGGAAGTATAACATTAGGTATCATGGCATACTCGAGGCAGGCCTCGCAAATTCCAATCTTTTATTATTCATTGCCATCCAAGCTGCAACTCCAATAAATAATAGCAGCCCAGCTACTAAACTACCTGGAAAGGAAGAAAGAAATATTTGGTTAAACACTTACAAAAAAAATCCATGAAAACCTGTAACAGTGAGACTTTTCCACTACAATAATCCTCAGTTACTGACCCCGAAAAATATTAAAAAAAAAAAGAACATTTAAATAATTAATATGATCAATACAATGATTCTATTGCAGATTATTCTAATCTCTAGGGGGGAGATAGATAGATCAAACATTAAAAGTGATAATTACAAAACAAATAGTCAGCTTTTGGTATCATTAGCAGACATCAAAATTGCTATGTCGTATTTGTTACTTATTAAACTTTTTTATAGCAGCACAAGACATATACATGCATTTACATACAATGTCCTCGTAGCTAGTTGGTAGCTCCAGAAGCAGAAACATTATTCATTCATAACCAATAAATTAAAATAAATAATAGGCACCCTCCATTTTCATTTTCCAAACGATGCAAACCCCAAAATGTTCCACAATTTTTTTCTCAGCAACCAAATAATAACGAATTGGATAAGAATGCATATGCTTCAAAAACTGACAGAAAATATTGGATTTCTGGATATTAATCAAAATTCCATTGACGAGAGAAAAAAAAAAAGAAATCAAGGACTAACGTTCGCAACAACCGAACCTTCTCCTTAAGAAATCAACGATCAGAAAAGGAACCCAAAAAATAAATAAATGAATGAAACAAATAGAAATTAAGAATTGTGAAGGTGGATTACAGAGAAAAAGAGAGGATAATGAAATTACCGTTGAATGAAGGAATTGAAATGGAAGAGTTTGAAATCCGCAGAAACTCAAATGGGAGAGAGAAAAAGACATGACGAAGGTGGCGATATGATTTTGTCTGTCAGAATTGGGTGGCATGATCGTTGAAAGTTGAAACAAACAAACCTTCCAATTTATTTGATTTTAATTAATTATATTAGTCAATGTTTGAAAAGGATTGATTTCTAGTAATAATAATAGAGATAGGATTTTGTTAATTATTATTAAAATTTTAATAATCCGCAAATTATTCGTTTGCCCTGGAAAATGACTTTTATTGAAAAATATTTTCTTATATACTTGATTATAAGTATAAGCTGATTATTTTAGAGTTGTTGACATTTTTTATAAATTAAGCTGATTTTTCCTTCGATTAAAATAAAAATATTGTTCTAAATTAATTTTTAAATTTAACATTTAAATTATTTTTATATTAATTGATTATTGAATAATCTTAAGTTTACATATAATTTAAGGGTTCATTTTTTCTATAGTGAATGTAAGTAAGTTATCTGCATTGAGGTCAAAATAATGTCATTTTGAAGAGAAAATCAAGGTATTTTTATAATTAAATTTATTCCAATATTATAATTTTTAATCTTTCAACCCAAAATAAAAGATCCGCTCGATTTTTATTTGCATATACAATATCGCAAGTTTTTGTTCTATTTCTTTCTTTTTCTGAATTTTGTATTTTATATTTTCTTCCAAATATATGACAAATAATAAAAGTAGTAATCGTAGAGTTACCAATTGATTTTTTTTAAACAGAGCCTAGGTGCTTTATTTGATTTATTCAACCAAGTCAACCATAAATTATTTTAAATTTAGATTTATATAATAATAATCTGGATAACAAACCCTCCTCCAAAAAAAAATTCAAAAAATGGATCTAATTGCACTGCATTACACCTCACCACATAATTTATCTGTTTTTATCGTAGAAACATTAAAGCCATCAGGATAGTTTACAAGAAGGGTTTTATGTTTATCATTTAACATAATATAATTTCACTTTCCTACACACACATTAAAGAGTAGGGATCCACATGTTTTTTTTTTCCTCTTTCATCATTCCACTTTCTCTCTCCCTTTTGATGTGAGAGTTAGAAACAACACTTACATTATGTTAGATAACATTAATAAAACTCTTACAAGAATGATAAAATTCTCCTTGTCAAGTTTACAGTTTCATATCTAACATTTAAACTTGAAAACACCGATTAAGCTGAAACAATGATCAACATGCTTGGTGGTATGATAATTTTATTCATTGAGTGAATGGTTCAATATCCGTTGTTTGTTGATTTAATGATAAATAGTTAAAAGCTTGTTAAATAGTTTGCCAAAAAAAAAAGTTTGTTAAATATAAAAGCGTTAATAACTTGTTGATATTCATAGTAAATTGAATACCAAAATAATCTTTTCCGCTAGTGAATAAAACGATAGAGTTATTGTCCATTTCTTTTTTTTGGAGTTACCCAACCCTAATTATCTCTCTGAGACGAGTTGGCTCCCTCCGGTATCTCCACGAGCTTCGACTCTTTGAGCCGGCTATGGGACTAATCCGGAGTGCGGGGGAACAGTGATGGCTAAAGGTTCAGCCCCCTCCACAAGAATGCATTCAGCAGGAATCGAACACATATCCAACCCCACTAACTCAGCGCCAAATTACCAACTGAGCTGCACCCATGGGGTGTTATTGTCCATTTCTTCCTTTTAGAATTTTTTTTTTTTAATACAATTCCTTTTAGAATTTTAGTTCTCTTGGTTTTGTGAAAATGAAAATGAAACGAAGTTGGTTGTAGCAGTTATTCCATTATTATCTCATTCCCAGCCATGAAAGGCTAATCATGTCATAGTCAAAATGTGAAATGCCTTATGATATGCGAACATATAATTGTGGCGGCACTTAATATTGTCACAATTATTTCCTACTTTGAATATCCATTATAATTATTGCTGGCAGATGGCGTACAATGAGTATTTGTTTGAATTTAGTAAAATGAAATTTTAAAAATTCAAAAAAAGTCAACGGAATAAACATTCTTACAATCATTTATTGACTTTGTCTAAAAATATATAAAAAACTAATAGAAAATAACCAATATCATACTAAGTTGAATTATATTATGTATATCAAATAAGATATCATGACGCGAAATTTTTTGAATCCCATCATAGCTTGCATATTGTTCATACCTGAATAACGCTGATTTACTTATATGGTATTTTTTTACTGTAGTTAATGGTGGTGTTATGGTAAGATAATAAGTGTGTATATATCGAAACTCTACGCTTAAATCAATAGAAAACTAGAATGATAATACAATTAAATTGGATTCGTACAAAGTAATTACTAATTATAGCTGAATAATTATTGCTGCAATTGTAGAATTATGAATATAATCTAAAAGATATTATCTTATATAAACGAATAACCGTTTTGTTAAGGTAAAGCCCAAAAAATTGGGTTCATGTAAGCCCTATCAATATAGTGATCCAGAACCCATATATATAAACTAGGTAAACTTTTTCTTATCCTGCACGAAAGTAATTTTTTTTACTGCACTAACATAATAAATTATGCTTATTTTTTTGTAAAATAATGGATCCATTTTTTTGTGTCAGCCGAAAATTTAACAATTGTCCTATAAAAGGAGAAAAGCAAACCTCTAAAACTTTTTATATCTTTCATTTCTATCATCGTGGTAACTTGAGATGTTATATGCCATCAATTCCTGAGATTAAAGACAATTATTTATAATGGGACAATAAATAAGCTTTCTCACCATTTAATTATTGTTTAAAAAAATATATATATAAATAATTCAAAATTAAAAAGAATTATCAAAATAATGCAGTAAAGTACGCATTAGGAGAATGTGCAAGTAAATCATGCATGGAGTTTGTTTGTGTTTAGGTATTGATCGAATAAGTTGTTGCTAAGTGACATACTTTTAATTAGTTATAATTATTTTGCCACGGTTTAAGCGTCGCAGAAGCAGTCACGCATCAATTTCATACGCAACCGGTCAACATAATAAATTATCTCAATCCCTTGGATAAAAATTGACCATGTTTAAACTGTCTGATCGTGATTAAATTTGTACTTTTTTTTTGAATATTACAGGAATCGAACTTGCAACCTAATACACATTACACACATCTAACACCACTAGGCTAATCCTAGTGGTGCACTAAATATGTACCCTTGCAATGCGGAATTAATTACATTATTTTGATAATTCTTTTCAGTGTTGAATTGTTTTGATATTTTTTTCAAAAAAAATTGAATTATAATGGACTAAAGTGCAATAATAAAAAAATCTTTATTTACAGAAGCATCTTTTACTTTAGTTAAAAGTTATTTCTAGGTTAAAGTTTAGAAAAATAAAGTTAAAATTTGGTGATTATATAAAATTATTCTCAAAATTTTAAAAGGGGATAAAATAATTTGTTGTTGGGATAAATTCTTACGATAAAGGGTAAAATTTGTAAATACAAATTTAAATTATTAAAGGTAAAACTGAAAAATGAATATGAGAAATCCAACTTTATTCATCTTTAAAAAGACTTCTATACAAAACCTAAAAAATTTCTACGCCTCGAAAAAGAATTAGTCGTCAACTTTTGGCCGGGAGATACTTGAGAAAACTCAAAAAAGAAAGAAAAACTTATATACATTTTAAGCTTGTCAATATATTTGTAAATTATAAAAGTCTATAATTCATATATTTAAAAAAAAAATATATCTTTTTCTAATATTTTAAGACTAAAAATTAAATAATAGAATATGCCTAAATTAGATTATTTATAATTTCTTTGGACAAACAATTTACAAAAAAAAAAAGTATATTTGTATTGACATCTTAGATTTTCCTTTATGTAGTCTGCTTAGAATAGCTAATTGAATTATTGTTTGCACTTCATAGATCGATAATAAAAATCAAATAAAGTAAACGAAACAATTATGCCATTTAGCTAGATTTGGATGGTCTCTCTCCCCTAACATAAGATAGAAGATCCAATTACTTTATATATATATAGCTGCTAATTAAACAGAAATATTGCAGTTGTAGACTGCAACTTATTTATACATAAGTGATTACTGGTGCTTAAGAGTAGCGTTGACAGGATTTTCATTTGTGATCTTCATATTCTCTAAGTAGGACTTTCCATCAATCATATTACGAGAGAAGTAATCACTTAGATATTTCTCCAATCCGATCCTTTTGTATAGTGCAGGATTTTCAGGGCTTATGAGATTCACTGCAGGTCCAATCTCAGCTTCATACTTTGGATTAAAGAACATTCCCAGTGATAACCTTTCCTTGTCTGAACTCACCACTGCCCTATGATCAACACTTTTGTATATTCCATTGCTCATCATCTGCATATTCAAGAACATCCATCACCTTTCGAAAAAAAAACACTTAAATTAAAGTTTCATTATTTTTTGGAATATTTTTTTTTTAATAATCATCTGCATATCCAAGAAACAATCTTATTGTTGTTTCAAGTACTCGTCCTCAAATTAAAAAATGAAAAAAAAAAGTTTATCATTTTAAATGAAAGGACGTGTTTTGATATATATTTCTCTTCACAAAATAAGAAAGAGAGAGAAAGAAAAAGAATAAAAAATCAATAAATATATATCAAAACATATGTTATTTCACCCCATTAAACGTGTGGGGTGGAGGGAATCTTTTGTACGCAGTCTTACCTTTGCATAATTGTAAAGATGTTATTTTCTGGATTCGAACCCATGACCTTTGAGTCATGAAAAAAGTTTTACCACTGCTCCAATTCGCCCTTTTAAATAATAAATTTTTTTTTATGGAAAATACAAGAAATGATGATGGCGTTACAAACCTCTAGAACATCCCCGATGTTGACAAGAAGAGCATCTGGCATGACATGAACTGGAATCCAAATCCCATCTTTCTTAATCTGAAGGGCATCCACTCCATTCAGTTGGTTAAGGATGGTGAATCCACATGCATCTGAATGAGCACTTATCCCCATAACAAGCTCAGGTTGTGGACATGGAGGATAGTATGTCATTCTTATAGCTTGCTGCCCATCCTCAAACATCTCTTCCATCTCTCTCTTTTCTATCATCATGGCCTTTCCCAGATACCCCACAAGTGTTATGGCCAGATTTTGCATTTCAATTATGTATGATTCAAGGATAGTCCTGAATAGAATAATTAACACATATAAAAATATTATATTTATATGCATGTCTTGTGGTATATATATATATATGTGTAACATGCATGATTTAATTATTATGTGTATAAACCTGAGTGATGAAGGAAACTCTGGAAAGAGATGTGGTCTTCGCCTATGAACAGGGTTGGTTATCATATATAATTTATCACCCCAATCAAGCTTTTTATTTGATCTGATTACAGCTCCATAGCCTTCAACTTCACCTGGCCTGTGTTTGTACTTCATCAATTCTTCTGAGGGAAGCCTGAAGAATTCTTCTATCTCATCTTTAACCTTTTTCATTACTAGTGGACTCATTCCATGGTTCACCAGCT
Organism: Gastrolobium bilobum; assembly: GCF_033153095.1. Taxonomy (NCBI): domain Eukaryota; kingdom Viridiplantae; phylum Streptophyta; class Magnoliopsida; order Fabales; family Fabaceae; genus Gastrolobium; species Gastrolobium bilobum. The sequence goes on from NW_026897363.1 coordinate 38,820, forward strand.
GCATGCATATATATACATATATATAGTTTGTAAATTCAGAAAAACAAGGTCCATTAATATTATACATAAAAATTATGGTTGAATTGAATGTAATAGTTTCTAAAAAAGATATATGGGGGAAATTAGATGGTAAGAAAAATATATAGAATTAATAACTAGCAAGTGTCATAAAACTTTTCAACAAAAAAAAAAAAAAAAAAATCTAGTGTTATATATATAAAACCTGGAAGAAACCCCAATCTCTGCAAGCTGAGTGCAATTTCTCTTGTTCAAGTTGTGTAGAGTCTCCATGAATCAATTTTTCAAAGTCAATAGTTGGAATTTCAGGAGAAAGGGTTTCATTTATGGCACCACGTTCGTCATTGTCTCGAACCATATAGGAAAATTGGGGAAGTGAGGTTATGGATTTTTTTGCAAGCTCTTGAATACTCACCACTGTTTGGGAGCTCTCAGATCTTGCAGCTTCAGGAGATGCCATTGTTCTTCTAATTCTAAGCCACTCTTAACAATCACACACACACACATATATATATAACACTAATGCTATTTGTCAAATAGACGTTTCGTTCATGAATGTGACAAGTTGACAGCTCACTCTTTTCTCTTTCTTATTTAAGACAATGATTTTATTTTCTCAGTCTATTAAATTCAGTTTGAATTTAAAATAGTATTCATTAAAAACACCTACTTAATGACGAAATAAAATATAGGTAAAAAAAAAAAATTAATCTAACATAAATGAAAAATAATATACTATAATCTGAAATCAATTACCTTATATATCCTCTTCGTAAATTTCCTAGTAGTTTCTCAAATTACTTAAAGAAATATTATTACGTATTCATTTAAGACTTATTTATCATTCTAAGTACAAAAATGTATAACAATTTTGTTAGAAGAATATATATATATTTATATGAGCATTAGGAAGATTAGGAAAATGAAAATCAATACTTTCTTCTTGTGAATTTAAAAATATAATATTTTATTTTTTAATAATTAAGAAAATTAATAAGAGGATTCATCAAAAAGTAATAGAGAAATGTTATAATAAGGTAAGAGTGATAGTATTAACTTAATAAATTATCATATGCCTTCTTCATTTCTTAAAACAAGAACATAATAATATTAGGGGGCTTTTGATACAGGAGAAATTTTTATTTGTCCGGAAATCTCGATTTTCAAAAATATAATTTTTGCATTCAGTTTATAATAATATCTGAAAATTTAAAATTTAAAAAAATTTAGTTTCTCGAGAATCTCTCAAAATCCCGCATACCAAACACCTCTTTAAGAACTTATACTTTTTTACTATTTGATTTTTTAAGCATTTAATATCTTTGTATGTTACATTTAAGATGAATAAAAGACGGGGATATACTTATATCAAGGTTATATCAAGGTGTTTAATGAGCACTTCCAAAAAAATTCCCTGATATTGAGTAAAATTTTGAAGAGAGTGGTTGAAAAATGGCGTTACTATTGACTTTGTGATGAGCAAAACAAAGAGCAGCAGCTTTAAAACGGGTTTTCCGAGGAAACCAACAAACAAAGTGAAATCACCTCTTACAAGGCGTCACTTCAACTCCACCGTATATTATTATTCAATGCTCATTTTGTTTCAAAATCATTTATGTTTCTGTGGTTTGTTTCAAAATTATTTATGCTCTTGTAATTTTTTTCCTATTACATATGTTCCTGTGCTTTGTAAAAAATAAGAAACCACAGGAGTATATGTGATAAAAAACATACTCTTTTACAAACCACAGGGGCATAAGTGATTCTGAAGTAAACCACAAGAGCATTGGTGAACTTTTCCCTATTATTTAAACAGATATATATTATTTAAAAGGATACAAGTTCTCTCATTTTAAATGATTTACACAAAGTATGACCTGACGTACTTTGTATAAATCTAAAAAGTTTCTTTTTAAACACCCTTCATTAATTCACCTAAAATTACATAAACACCCTTTGTTAATCAAAACGACATAAATTTTGAGGTAGCTATAAATAACCTTATCTAAAGTGGCTATAGAAATATTGAGCTTGATTTGGTACGTACGATTATCAATAAGCTGAGAATCAAAAGTGTAGTATAACAGGTTGAATAAATTGGCTAATTAAGAATACATGCAAGCTAAGGGTGTCAAGGTTAGAAAGACAAGTGGAAGAAAAAAAATGAGTGACTTGTGTTGTGTTGTGTTATTGGGAAGAGCAAAGGGTTGAGTTGTAATGGTTTTTTCTTATTTGGGTTTTGACATATTTCTTGAAAGTGAGAGAAAATGGTGGAAATATTAAGGAGATATATGAGAAAAGATATCTTCATGGATTATAATGAATAACATATACTTTTACATTTAATATATTTTGAAATTGAGAAAATTCTTAATAATAAATAAATCGAAAGGTTTAAAATTAATATAAATGGATAGTCAGAATTAACTCACCAATAATAAGTTAACAACACTTTCAATGGAAGGAATGTTTACTTAAGACATTCCTTAAAGTTTAAGGATTAATAAGTTACCATATACCCATCCATTATGCAATTTGTTAAATCAAATATCTATAATTATAAAATTTTTATTTAATAGATATGTGACCCCAATCCTTTGTTAGAGGAGAAATTTGATTTTATTATGTTCTTACATCAAAAAAATTATTTATTTATTTATTTTGTTTACAAATAATAAGATTCGACTCTCAATCTAGAAAAATAGCATGTTTTGTTGTTTACAGTCACGTTCACCCCTATTGACAAAATTACCGGTCTGTTGACAATTCTGCACTTCCAAATCCGGACTATGATAATGAACAAAATGATTTTATGTTTTCATCTTGGATTCAAGCAATTGAATCTTTAAATGTTCTTCACATAAGCTATTAGTTTATTTTACATTTTTAAAAATATGTTTTTCAAGGAAAATTTATTTCTTGAGCATTGTAAACACTAATAGAAATGTTTTTATTTTCGGCGAAAAAAATTCCGTTGAAATTATTGTCGGAATTTTTAACGGAATTTGATTTTTGTCGAAAATTTCGACGGAAAATAGATTTCGTAAAAAAATTTCGACGGAAAATGAATTCCGTACAAATTTTTCTACGGAATTTTGAAAGCGTCGAAGATCTTCGACGGAAAAAGAATTCCGTTGAAAATTTTTGAAAAAAATTAAAGAAAAAGAAATTATATTTTGTGGAGTTTTCGAGGGAATTTCTATTCCGTCGAAAATTTTTGAAAAAAATAAAAATAAAATTATATTATATTTTGTGGAGTTTTCGACGAAATTCTTTTTCCGTCGAAGATCTTCAACGGAAAAAGAATTCTGTCGAATTTTTTTGAAAAAAAATAAAAGAAAAAGAAATTATATTTTGTGGAGTTTTCGACGAAATTTCGATTCCGTCGAAGATCTTCGACAGAAAAAGAATTCTGTCCAAATTTTTTGAAAGAAAATAAAAGAAAAAGAAATTATATTTTGTGGAGTTTTAGACGGAATTTTGATTCCGTCGAAAATTTTTGAAAAAAATAAAAGAAAAAGAAATTATATTTTGTGGATTTTTCGACGGAATTCTTATTCCGTCCAAATTTTTTGAAAAAAAAAAAAGAATTATATTTTGCGGAATTTTCGACGGAATTATTTTTCCGTCGAAAATCTTCGACGAAAAAAGAATTCCGTCAAATTTTTTTGAAAATACTAAAAGTAAAAGAAATTTTATTTTGTAGAGTTTTTGACGGAATAGAAATTCCGTCGAAATTTTTTGAAAAAAATAAAAGAAAAGAAATTATATTTTGTGGAGTTTTCGACGGAAAAAGAATTCCGTCGAAAATTTTTGAAAAAAAATAAAAGAAAAATAAATTATATTTTGTGAATTGTTTGACGAAATGTTGATTCCGTCGAAGATCTTCGACGGAAAAAGAATTCCGTCGAAAAATTTTGAAAAAAAATAAAAGAAAAAAAATTATATTTTGTGGAGTTTTCGACAGAATTTTTTTTCCTTCGTAAATCTTCGAAAGAAAAAGAATTTCGTCGAAATTTTTTGAAAAAAAAAAAAAAAAAAAAAAATATAGTTTGTGGAGTTTTCGACGGAAAAAGAATTGCGTCGAAATTTTTTGAAAAAGAAAAAGAAATTGCTAGTGACAATCTGAGTGTCAGATGGGTAGGTATAACATGTTGATCATTCGATGAACTCAACTAGCTTTGTGACAACAAATCATTGCTAGTACTCTGTGATAACAAAGCATTACTAGTGCTCTTTATTCAATACATTAAATGCACAAAAGTCCATATCATTGCTAGTGCTCTTTATTCAATACATTAAATGCACAGAAGTCCATATCATGTATTATGCTAAGTATTAAAAATGGCTTACACAACTATCGAGCGGTGTACAATAAATATATATTGTACTACAACCTAAGAGTGATAAGTTTTGCAGACTTAAGATCATAAGTCTCTTCTTAATACACATGGATAATAATTTTAAGTAGGTGAACTTGAAATATTCCTCCCTATCAAGGCTCTCATTGACTTGAACCCTCGTAGGTCCTTTTCTCTATCTCTGACCATCTTTTTTATTAGGAGCATCATCTTCCAATTTGGAACTGGCCATGGTGAGGGAAGTGCCTGATTAATAAAATCACATCATAGTAAACCCCTGATAAGATTATATATATTGGAGCGGATATAACATTAATTCATCAATAAATAGTCAAACAGTTTGTCAAATCCGGAACTGTTCTTCATTTTCCAGTTCTAGAAGTTTGTATTCATAAATTCATATAAAATAAGGTTCTAACCCAATTGCCCTGAAATTTTAATATGTTGTAGGGGATGTGTGGGGCTTTACGTTGATATAAAATATGCCCCAATTGGAGTTCTACAACTCCCGAAATGAATTTTTTAAAAACTATTACAGATTTATCAACATCATGATTTCCGAAAAATGTTTCTAAGTAAATTTTGACTGCAAAAGTGGTCCTTAATCAAAGAATGACAAATTCATGGTACCTGATTAATGGATCACAAATATATATAGGTCTGATTTCTCCATGTTTTTGGAGCATAACAATTCCCCAATTTCAAAACCCACACTTGCCACTTGACTAGGTTCATCACATATACTTATCAATCTAATCCTTGCTATCATCTACTCACCTTTCAATTCATTCATGGATACTTTGCTACATAAATCAATTACTCATCAACCTTAAACATACATGTTACGAATACTTTCATCCCAAACCAACAACCAACATATGATATAATTCATTACATCCTTTGAAAGAAAATCCTTTTCACACATAAGCGTACATGGTTCAATATAGATTTTTTTAGTATTAGCCACTCAACATGCTTGTAGCATCAGATCCTACCATACAATACAAAAAGAGCACACGTTTCAATAATGGAAATGCTGGTTGTCTAATATTTCTTCATACATATATCTTCACAATGATATATTCCTTCATACATATGATATATTTCTTCACAATGGAGAATTTGCTTTGTTTTCTAAGTATGGCATCTTGTATAATTGTTTTTGTATTTACTTAATAATGTGAGTTTTAAAGGCACTGATAAATAAAATGCTATAAAAGTAATATGTTAATGATAATACAATCACCTTATTAACGGGACCAATGTAGATGTAGTTTATGTCTTCCTCGTGGTAGTGTATATGGTCCATTACATGATAGAGTGCATTCTGCCTTTAGCTTGGAGCAAGGCCAGTGCATGAGAAGAGGTTCCCCTACATTGTGAAAAAAACCCCATAAAACATCTTGGATCATTAGGCGTGGATCATGATACAAATCTATATACAATAATTAGTTTACAATATATTATAATTAGAATGTGTAATTCCTTTGTAATAAGAGTAATAATTTAAAAACTTTTTTTCGAGTAAACTAGAATTCTTTTACATATATTTTATGTTAACAATCTATTTTGTATTTGATGAGTCTCCAATTTACTATGTTTTAAGGGCCAATATGAGTATGAAATTGAATTAAAAGTAATTAAAAGTTATGAGAATTATAATTAAATTATTATTTTATTCTTAATAATATTCTCATAAGATTTTTGATATTTTGCAGTAATTTCATCTCAATAAAGAGATAAAGTTGCTTTGGATTTCTGAATCATTGAAGATTTTATCAAATCTTCCTTTAAATATTTTTAAGGAAAATTTTCCATTAAATTAAAAAGAGGAAGATTTGAAGGATTTGGTCAAAGATATGATTAGAAGATTTGGAGGAGATTGAAATCAAGAGATATGATCAAGATTTGAATCAGAAGAGATTGAACCAAGATATACAATGAGGATTTGATCAAGATTTCTAAGCAAGGCACAATTCTATAAATAGAGACTCAGACACCAAGAAACAACAATCTTTAGCTGGAGAGAATTCTTGGAGACTCACACTGGAAATCAGGATTCTTCTTCTTCTTTTCTTTTTCTTTTACGAATTCTTTTTATTTTGATTTGTTAGAGCCAGCTATGTCTGGATAGTTTGTTTTTGTAGTTGATATCACGGACCCGATGTGAATCCTTTTTATTTTTTGTATTGGTAATACTTAGCATAATACATGATATGGACTTTTGTGCATTTAATGTATTGAATAAAGAGATTTGATATTGATATGTTGTTTACTTTGATTATATTTTTTTATCAGGTGTGGTACGTAAAATTGATAATAATTTTGTAGAAAGAAATTAAAAAAATATTTAAATTTTTTAAAAAAAAATTATATAATTTTTTGACGGAACACATTTTTCGTCGAAAACCATTACAACAATTTTCGACAAAATTCATTGATTTTTTGTCGAAAGCTTTTGACATAATCTATTTTCTGACGAAAACCATTACATCAATTTTCGACGGAATTCTATTGATTTTCCATGGAAGATTTTCGACGGAAATTCATTGATTTTCTGTCCAAAATTTTCGACGGAATCTGTTTTCCGTCGAAAACCATCATAACAATTTTCGACGAATACCATTGATTTTCCGTCGATAATTTTGGACGGAAATAACTTCAGTCGAAAAATTTGACGGCTTGTATTCCGTCGAAAACTTCATTTTCGACGGAATTTTTTCGTCGAAAAAGTTGACTTTTCTAGTAGTGAAAATATATATAGAAATTTTATGTTATACACCACCATTACCAATTGTATTAAAATTACGTATAAACATATAAATATAGTGGTGTGCATACGTCCAATTGAACTAATTTTTATGAAGAACTAAACCGAACTGGTTTAAACTAATTCGGTTCAAAGAATCAAATTTTTTTTATCCCAAATCAGTTTAGTTTGAAAACAATTAGTTTATTTTGAAAATGGTTCGGTTTGTTCAGAATCAGTTTGTGTCGAACCAATTTTGAAAAGAAAAAAGAAAAAATTCAAGAAATAAAAATAAAAATAAAAATAAAAGAAGCTACTAAATAAATAAGAAAAATTGAGAAAAAAAAGAGAAAGAAAATAAAAGAAGAGAAAAAGGAAATAAAAAAATAATTTGGTTTACGAACTTGCTTTTTAAGTTACTTCGATTTTTGAAGTGGTTTTTAAAAGTAATTTGGTTTTTAAACTAGTTTAGTTCATAAACGGATTTTTTTAAAGAATTATGTCATAAGCGTTTAATTCAGTTTAATTTTTTAATTCTTTTCCACGTTCTGTAAAAATAAATGCTTATGACAAATGATTACCCAGAAAAAATTTCTTTTTATCGATTTGTTCTTTCAAAGTACAATTTGTTAATCATTGTGTTGCTCTGTCCAATATATATATATATGTCATACATTAGAAGTAATAATTATGAGAGGGACAGACTTATATAGCACAATTTGTTATAGAGAATATATGTGTTGTTTTAAAAGATACAAATTGAGATCATCTTAAAAAAGAGATTGACAAAAAAAAATGTCAGTCCAACAAAAAAGACATTTAAAATAATTAATTTATGTCATTTAAAATGACACATTTTTGTCTTTTTTATAAACTTGAATGTAGTTTAAAACAAATGCTTAATGAATTTAAGAGGGTAATCGTCCTTTATCTAATTCCACCACTTCTATAGGTGCCGTGTCATTTCCTATAACTCGTAACAGTAATATCATATTAATTTCAAATTAATTGATGTAAAAAGATTATGTATCCAATAATTAAAAAAAGTAAATAAAAAAATAAATCAATATTTTTTTACAATTTAAACCAGTTTAAAATGTGAAATTAAAAAAAAAAAAACTAATCATCTAGAAGTCCTCGTGTGCTAGTTGTATTGATGTAAGCATTATATGTGTTTGATCTTTTGTTGTATAATGATGTGTGATTTATTATTATTATATTAAAATATTTAGAATTGGTATTTTTTTATAGGTATTTAAGTATATTTTTATTTTTTAAAATAAATTATAAATTTGCATACATTTATCGGGTCATACGATTAAACTAGTGATTCACTGGTTGAACTAGTGATCAGGTGGCCAGTACTTTAATCGAATCAATGACCGGACCAGGTTTAATAATATTGATTATAGCTAAGTTTTTAAATACTGAATAAATTTTCATGACGTGGTACTTGTGCAGTAAATCTCGAACCTTCTCTTTAGGATTGTAAATGGGGTAGGCCGACCTTCAATGCCTATGGCCTAACCTATATCAGGCCAGACTCGGCCTATTAAATATAATTAACTAGAGCAGACCTATATTAAAAAAAAGGCCATAAGCTCTCTTTTACATACCGGCCTATAGGCCAGCTTATATAATATTATTTATTTTAAACAAAATAAATAAAATTATTATTTAAATAATTTTGATAATAATTATTGAATTTTTAATAAGTTTAAACACGTTAACATGTCTAAGCTAAGTTTTTCATTTTTTAAATATGGATCAAACCAAACTTATAATTTGGGCCTATATAATACTAATAGTCCAGACTTATAATTTGGGCTTATATAAGGCCAACAGTAACAGGTCAGATTAGGCCTACAATATTTTATTTATATAAACTTAGGAAGTGTATTGGATTAGAATTTTAAAAGACTTTTGAGATAAAAAATCTTATAGATTTTAGAAGACTATTTAGAATTGGAGAGACTTTAAGATTTTTTTTACAATCAAGATTTCATAAGATTGGATTTTAAAGAATTTTAATAGAATTTATAAGATTTGAAAGGACGATATGGATTTATAAGATTTTAAAAAACCATATGAATTTTTGACAAAAATTCAAAATTACAAAAGGGAAAGGTTATACTTACAACCTATTTTTGTTTACAACATTTTACAACCATATCTTAACCTTTGATTTCCGTCAATCAACGGTTATCATTCATTGCAAATTAAATATTAACTAATGAGTTTGATTTGCGAAAATAATAACCATTGATTGACGGAAATAAACGGTTAAAATATGGTTGTAAACAAAAATAGGTTGTAAGTATAATTTTTTACATAACAAAAATAACAAAAAAAGCAATGAAATTAATAAAAAAAAGTAAAACCTTATATAATTTTCTCAATCAATAAAACATAATATAATTTTTAACAAACATTCAAATTTACCAAACAACAGCTTTTCACATATCTAATGGGTTGAAAATTATCTTCTCCATTTGGTATCAAAGCTATGCATATATATTATAAGACCCAATTTTTTTAATTATAAAAATAATTATAAATTTGCATATAGAACCTAAAGTTCATGATAAAATTTCATTTGGAATTTTTGGCAATTGATCTTGAAAACTTTGGGGTTTTTGTTGTACATGATGAGAATTTTCTAACCATATATCATATGCATATTTTCATTAAATATTCTAAGAAAATTTTGAATCTGAAATTTTGGGTTTAATTACATGAAAGTTTAGAAAAAAATTCAAAATTTTTTCAATCAATACATTGAAACCTTAAATTGCTTTAGGGCTTTTGAGAAACAAGTTTTTAGTTATCTATTGACACAAAAATTGTTTGAAATCGTTTTCTATAGTTAAGGAATTTCGTTCATGAATGTATTGTTACGAAATATAGGGTTCATATTATGAAAGTTTCAATCTTTCTTTAAATTGATATTGTTTCATTGATGTAAAACGAAAATTGGTTTGAAGGTTTTATGTTGTTTTTAATACAAAAATCACACGTTTTTGTGCCAAGAAAAATCGCGACCCATAGCTTGGAAAATCACTTTTTAAACTTCCAAAATTTCTAAAAATTGGCTAAAAAATATATTATTTTTGAGATAGATTATATTAAAATCTCGTTGGTTTGTTGTTTCTGAATTGTTTTGTGATTAAAATCTCTCAAAAATGTGCTCTTTTTGTTTAGTTTTGACGAAACTTCAATGGCGGAACCCAATTTCGAGCAGTCAACCTACCAAAGGAAGAAGAAAACACTGCAATAGAAAAATCTCAAGAAATCTTATGAATTAGGGTGAGATTGTGAGAGAGACATCTTATTTATATTTTTCTTTAAAAAGTCTTACGAAATTCACACCAATAGAAAATCCATTAAAATCGTCGGATTTTTGAATACATTGTGATTTCATTGTGTAAAATTCTGTTTGAATACCAACAGATTTGGACGGATGGTAAAATAATCATTTAAAATTCTAATCAAATATCACTTGACTTATTTTCAATCCATTAAAATTCTAATCGAATTAAAATTCTAATCGAATACCCGCGAATTTTCTTGTCAAGAAACAATCCATTAAAACCTTTTGAAATCTCAGTCCAATACACTCCCACTCCCTCGCACTATTTAAATCAAATCGTAACCTAACCTATTTACCCCTTCTCCTTTTCCATTTTTTTCTTTCTGCACCGCCGGCCAACTTTTTTCTATCTATTACGAAACCCTCGGCTATCAGAACCTAACCCATTCTCATACTTTTTCTTTTTACCTGGTTTAAAAATCCTGATTGGAAGATGACACACGAGGCGACGGAGAAGAATGCAGTTGTGGTGACTGATTCCTTCTCATTATCAGATACCAATGGCAACAGGGAAACTTCTGAACTTCTAAAGGAGAAGGTTAGTTTTCTGAATCTTCAGATTCAAATGTTTTAGAGTCTCTTGATGACATGTTAATATCAATTATTAATATTAATAAAAATTGTTGCTATAAAAATTACTAGATCAGATTAGAGTTTGGAGTCCAAATCTCCTTCTAATGTCAAAGGCTTTTGTTTGGACTATGATGTTCAATAGAATTAATACTAAGGATGTGTTTCAAGTTTGTATGTCGCGTAAGGCTGTTTGCCCTGATATGCATGTAATGTGTGGCGCTTGCTTAGAATATGTTCCTCACCTGCTCTTACATTGTTTTGCTTTTGTTTCTTTAATTTTTTTTTTGGCTGTTTATTATTCTTTTGTTTAGTACACAAAAAAAAAAAAATCATCTTCCTTTCGCAGGTCACAATGTCTGGCATGACCAACCTTGGTGTCGACGATGGAAGAACTGAAGATGGAAGCACTGAAGATAGCACTGAAGGTGGAAGCACTGAAGATGGAAGCACTGAAGATGCCTTTAACAACAAGGGCACTGCTGAACTTTTAATTTGGTTGAGTTATTCTCTAATTTTTTGGTCTTTTGCGACGGGAAAATGAGCAAATTGCAAATCGGTTATAGTGTTGTATTTTCGTTTTAAAAAAATAAGGGAAAATTTCAAAAAAAAATTCCTATAAATTTTCTCAAAATCACTTATTCCTTTTCTTGAAATTTTTAATCATTTATCTCCTTACTTAAAATTTATTTATCATTTACCTTCCTAATTTGATTTAAATTTAAAAAAAAAATATCAAAACTACCCTTAATAAAAAAAAAGAAAAACAATGTGAGGAAATGATCACCGTTGTCGACCACTATCGGATTCTCTTCATTTGTTCAATATGGGTCATAGGCTAACGGGAACTCAGATTCCCAGACAGCTAATCATCGTAATATCTAAGCTTTCAGAGAAAATTATTGTACATGTTTTTTGTTTATTATTTTTTAGTTACGTACTATGAAATTTTTTTTGGCACAAGAAGATTAATTGATAGGGGCAAGAGACGTGCTATCTCTTAGTTAAATTAATTTGAAATTAATGGTTGAAAAAAAAAATATATGTCGTTAATTTATACTAACATTTGGATGCTATATAAACAATGTAAATTATTTAAATCAAGGAATCTTATTAATAATTCAATATTTTGGAGAACATGATGGATGGTGCTAACTAATAGAAAATTATAATTTAGACAATACATATATGCAATATTTTACTATGTAATAAAACAAATGAATGAGAACCAAGGGTCAGCCACCTGTATCTGGAACAGCATAAATAGAGAGACCCAGAAAAGCAGAAAAAAAGTACGTTGCAAAAACGGACTTTTTCAGCGTATCGTGGCTCTAAAATATTGATTTCATTTGAATTTCCAGTTATCAGCTGTGGCCTGGACTATGAAATTAAGTAAAAATGGTTCTGATCATGAAGTAATTTCAGGGGGTTCACATGATCAGCCCAAGTAAAATTGGTTCTGATCATGAACTAATCCAAACAAGCCATGCGTATATAATTCAGTATAAACAAACAATGTTCTACCAATAATCCCCACAAGAACACACGCCATTCTTAAAGTGATGAAAGCGACTAGAATCTCTTACTACGATCTCACGATGAACAATCTTAGCCATAAGTTTTATTGCATTATGACAATCGCCACATACACGAAGATTTTTCATAACTGTTATTGTACTGCCTTCCACAGTGCTAAGCAAACCAAATGCAATTGCAAGCCTTTCACTATGGTAGGACAGCATTTCTTCTTTCTGCTCAATTTCAACATCATGCAAAGCGAATTGTTGATCAGGAACATAACCTAATTCTTTTAGCTTTACTCCTAACCAGTCTAGCTTTTGATAAATTTGCTCAGTAAGAGGATGAGACCTATCTGCAGATAGAAATTCATGCCTCAGTCCTTTCAATGTTAGCCAACTGGATCCTGGTTGTTTTACAACTCCATTATGTTTCATTGTTCTCCTTATCCGAGCTACTTCATCCCATCTGCTTGAAGATGCATACAAGTTTGATAACAAAACATATGCAGCACTACAATCAGGATCCATTTCAAATATCTGTTTTGCAGCTCTTTCGGCAACATCTAAGTTAGAATGCATCCTGCATGCACTCAGTAAAACCAGCCATACCATTGAATTTGCTTTCATAGGCATGCTCATCGCCAGTGCTTCTGCTTCCTCCAGCTCTCCACACCGGCCAAGCACATCCACCATACATGCATAGTGCTCAATTGTAAGTGCAACTGATCTTTTCTGGCCAAAATATCTGAAGAAGCACCTCGCTTTTTGTAACATCCCAGAACGGCTACAAGCAGAAAGCAAACCAGTTAATGTGATTTCATCTGGATCAACTCCTTCACGCAGCATTTGGTTAAAGAGTGCAAGAGCCCACATGCCATATCCATGCTGTGCACAACCAACAATGACTGAGTTCCACGAGACAATACTTTTCTGACTAACCCCCTTAAACACAGACATCGCATCACCGATACACCCACATTTACTATACAAGACAGCAAGAGAACTTCCCACATATACACCAGTTTCCAAACCCATCTTAATTACAGCTGCACGGATCACTTTCCCCTTCTCAAGATCCTCTAATCCACAACACGAATTCAAAGCACTGGTGAAGGAAGACTCATTTGGAAGCACACCGATTCTCATCATTTCTCCAAAGACCTCTAACGCCTCTCGATGCTTATTATTCAAACCATACCCTGTCACAAGAGCTGTCCACACTACCACATTCTTACGAATTACCTCACCAAAAACCTTGCACGCAGTCTCCATTTGGTTGCAACCTGCATAAAATGTGACAAGCGAAGCAGATATAAATTCATCAAAACAGCAGTAACCCAGCTTGAACATAGAGCAATGAATTTGAACACCCACATGAAAAGCCGATATTTTAGCAGCAGCTGACAACCCACAAACCAAACTAGTAGCAGATGGATGAACACCAGAAGCCACCATGTTCCGAAAAAGAAGCAAGGCTTGATCACTCTTTCCGTTGTGGTCAAGCCCAGCAATAATGGAAGTCCAAGAAATCACATCCCGAGAAGGCATTTGACAAAACAAGCGCAAAGCATCATCAACTCTACCATTGGCACAATATCCATGAATCATTGAATTCCAAGCGGCCACGTCCTTATAGGGCATAGCCCAAAACAAGGTTTCAGCATCCTCAACTCTTCCTAACCGCAAACACCCATCAACTACGGTGGTCCAAGACACAACAGTTCTCTGAGGCATTTCGTCGAACAGTTTCCGTGCAGTAACGAAATTGCCGCAATCGAAGCAACCCTTTATGATGGAGTTCCAGGAAACGACGTCCTTAGAGGGGATTTGATGAAAGAGATTGATTGCTTCGGGAAGCATGTGGTTTTGGGCGTAACCGAGGAGCATAATGGTGTAGAGGGAAACGTGAGGGGAAGGGATTTGATCAAAGAGGGCACGAGCTTCATCTAAACGATGATTGTTGATGTGGTGTGAGAGTAGATACTTGAAGGAGTTTTTGGATATAGAAGTAGAAGTAGTAGTAGAAGTAGAACCACACGTGAATGAAAAGGATCTCGAGTTTCGAATAACCAATGCGAACACGTTCTCCCATCGTAAACGGTGTCGTTGCACGAATCGTGTAGTTGCTATGAAGGAGGTTTTTGGCATGAAGAATGCGCCAAAATCACAGTTTCAAAGTTGAATGAAGAAGCACGATACAAGGAAATGAAACCATGGACGAAGAAACCTCTAAAAATGAATTTTGACATTGATTAAAAATGTTTAATAATGTTAAAATGTATTTTGTAAGGGTTCGTTTTTTTTGAGTTATTATAATTAGGGAAAGGTTATTCTACCTATTATTTTATTTTATTTTGCCTACAACTCTAAAATATCATTAGATCAGAATCTTAACTAGCATTTATCTTTCTCTCTCTTTGAGATTCTGATCTAATAGTGTTGAAGGGTGGTAGGCAAAGGTAGACAGAAAAAATGGTAGGTAGAATAATATATCCTAAATAAATAACTTTATGTAATGTTGATCGAAACCGTATTGTTTTGGGGCGAAAATCATAGTGTATTTGTAAATTTTAATTTATTTCAGGATTATAATATATTTTAATTTAGTCTTTATATGAAAATATGTTTTAATTCATTGTTATTCTTATAATTATTTTTAATTGATCATTTACTTACGAATTTGATATTTGTCCTTTGAAAGGACATTTGGTGCTTTTAGGTGAGTGAAAGAAATACAAAATGAAAATCATGGAGTAGAAAATAAGTATTTTTATAATCTAAAATTTTAACTAAAATAATCATCATTTAAAAAGGATAAACATTTTTTCCTTTACTATTTGTTATTATTGATATTGGAGTTATTAAGATAAAATATATAAATTATTTTAAAAAATAATATTATTTAGTGAGACAAAATATTTTATTTTTGTTTTTATATTTCGCTTGATCTTTATACTTCACAATAATTTGGGTTTGTTTTTTTTGCAGTTACTGCATATAAGTTATTTGCAGTAAACTCAATACGACGTCGTTTTTGGACGGAAATCATGATGTTTTTATAATTTTAATTTATTTCATAGTTATTATAGTCCTTATAATTATAATTTTCTAATCTTTTAATCCCAAAATGAAGTCGTTTTGAAAGTAAATGCAGATAACTTATCTGCATTAACTTCAGAAATATTTTTCTACAATAATTTAATATCAATCTCACAGGATTATAATGGCAACATATAACAAAGGTAATATTAAAAATAATTATACATGTACTGATCAAATTAAACTAAATTTAAAATAAGTATAATATATTAGGACAAAAATTATATTTTAATCTTTAATCCTTACAATATAATTACTAAAAACTTATTTCTTTAAAATATTTAATAGCGAACCTTGGAGTTTATATTATATAACAAAATAAAAAATTATCAAAGAATTAAAGTATAAGTCAGATCAATTTATATTATCAAATATTTAATAGTGAATATTGGAGTTTATATTATTTCTTTACTAAATCTAGCATGATACAATGCCTAATTTTTTCCGGTCATATTTCTCAGAATTGGGTTATAATAGATTTTTTAAAGTATAAGTTGTTAGATCAATTTATCTAAATAAACCTTTTCTAAAAAAATCTTGACTTTAACCTTAACTAGGCTAAATTACAACATATATCCTTAACAAGGTGCTTGACTTATCCTATCCACAAGGTACTGAAATAAAGAGATGGATATAAAGATAACATGATAGAAGAGGGTTTTTGACTTTTTTACCCTTCATTAATTAATTAATAATCATTTTGTCCCTTATTCGAAACTATCTACTAATCTGCCTCTCTTTAATCGATTAACTTGAAGATTTAATCGATTAACTTGAAGATTTAATCGATTAAATGGTCGAAACTGACAAAAATGGTTGACTTGAAGATTTAATCGATTAAATCTTCATGTTAATCGATTAAATCTCCCAACAGATAATAAATGTTAAATCTTCTCCATAAACAAAAGCATATTCTATGCATATGAAGCAAATCAACAAGTTAATAAGAGTTGATTGTGATTCGTATTTAATAGGAGCTGATTGCGTTTTGTATTTAATAAGAACTGATTGCGTTTTGTATTTAATAGGAGTTGAATGTGTTTTGTATTTAATAGGAGATGCTTGCGTTTTATTAGGAGTTATCAATTGTCACCAATTCAAATGTTTATTTATTGGCCGCATTTCAATGAAATGAGTAACAGTGTACATACTACATACCAACATTTGAATTGGTGATAATCTGTAACCAACTCGTAAAATGACAGCTCCTAATAAAACGCAACCAGCTCCTATTAAATACAAAACACAATCAGCTCCTATTAAATACAAAATGCAATCAATCGATGCTTTCACACTCATTTGGTATATTTAATCGATTAAATATAATTTTTAATCGATTAAATCAATTAAGAGGGAGATTTAATCGATTAAGAGAGATATTTAATCGATTAAATCTTTAAGTCAACTATTTTTGTCAGTTTTGACCATTTAATCGATTAAATCTTCAAGTTAATCGATTAAAGAGGGGCAGATTGATAAATAGTTTCGAATAAGAGGTAAAATGATTATTAATTAATTAATGAAGGACAAAAAAGTAAAAAAAAAACCTGATAGCAAAAGATAATAGAACTTAAAGTAAATTTGCTTAGGACACACTCAGTGTTTGGTGTAAGGTACTAGAAGAGAGAAGAAGAAAATAGTTTAATAAAGGGCCACATTAACTTAATTTGTAGCCGTTTTTGTCTTGCGCTATGAAGCTGGAGTAACCGAGTAAGAACTAAGAAGTGACTTTCCCATTCTCACCTACTTACATTTTATATTCGCGGTTATATCAATTGAATCATATGGTAAAAAAACATTAAAATAAAATCTAATCCTTGGGAAATTCTTCATATGAAAGCATACAAGATCGGTTCTTATGCGACTAAAAAAAGATATAATGTTATTAAATTTATTAAATAATGCAGTAATAAATTATTAAATAATAGTATAAAATTTTGTTTAATAGAATTAAATTAAATTTGGTTGATTGACTATTTTATTCATATTTTAATTTCTTTTATGATTTTGTCTTTTTTTTAAATAGGAAGAAGTATTTATCATTTTTTTTGGTAAACAAGTATTTATCATTTTAAATGACATAATTTTGTATCATTTACAATAAAACTATGTCGTTTTAATGTGTTTTTGGTATTTTTTACATTTTCTTTTATAATAAAATTAGAAAGAAAAAGAAAGTGGAGGAAAGAGAACGCAAAAATACATTAAAATAACGTAATTTTATTAAAAATGACACAAATATATAACATTTAAAATTATAAATATTTTTCCCTTTTAAATAATATATCAATTTGTCCCTTTATTTATTTATTTTTTTGGTATAATTTGTCCCTTTATTTAAATTATATATTAATATGTCTTTGATTAAAATTTGACAAAACTCTAATGCTTGATAAGTCATTTTTATTTGAGTAATTGAATAAGTGTTGATCAAATTTCTATCATACGAGGGCGAATTAATTTATAATTAAAAAAATTTAAATTATAATTTGTAAAGATAAATAAAATGATAAAATAAATTTAAAACGGGAATAAAATATTCAATCAGCTAATTAAACTCTATGGATTAGGGTCTCTAGTTAATGAGTTGTACATTGATAGAAAAACTTTTGATTAATTACGTCATTCAATCAATTCGGACAATAATAGTCATAATGCAATCTCACTCTATGTAGATGAAAATAAATGCCATACAAAATGTTGCACAGCTGTGTTTTTTAATTTTACTGATTTTTTCATTTTAATATATCAAATCATAAATAAAATTGAGAAAATAAGAACTAAGGGGATGTATTAGATTGGGGTTTCAAAAGATTTTAATGGATTATTTTTGCATAAAAAAATTCATTGGTATTCAATTAGGATTTTAAAAAATTGAAAAAAAAGTCATGTGATATTCAATTAGGATTTTAAAAGTTTATTTTAGAGTTTGTCTAAATCTATTGGTATTCAATCATGATTTTAAATAAAAAAATAATAATCTTGTGGTATTCAAAAATCTGACGATTTTAGTGGATTTTCTATTGGTGTGGATCTCGTGAGACTTTTTAGTGAGAAATATAAAGAATGTCTCTCTCGCAATCTCACCATAACCCTTAGGATTTCCTATTGTAGTGTCTCACAATCTACCCTAGCATTTTCTCAAAGCCAAGGTATGTTCTTTTTTGACTCTCGTATATTTTCTTAGGTTTGGGTATTCCTCTTTTATGATCAATAAGTGTGTTTGTTGTATGTATTTATCAGGTTTTGCTATTCCTCCTTCACATTAATGACGTGCTTCGTTATTTATTTTACGAGAGTTGTATAGAGTTGACAATAAACATATATCTAATCTCTAAAATTGAACTAATAAGCTTACCACATACATTCTTTGTCGACTTTCTTCTTTTGTATATTGTTTGGATCATAATGAGCATAAAATTTTAATATTCTTCGTGTTTGGCAATGATACATATTAAAAATCTTAGTATTCTTCGTGTTTGGCAATGCTACATTCTTCGTGTTCAATATTCGTCATGCATCATTGAGAAATGTAATTGAGAGGATATTTGACATATTTAAATCACGGTTCACAATTTTTAAGTCAGCACCTCCATTTCCATTTAAAACACAAGCAGAGCTTGTGCTAGCTAGAGGTGGCTTCCTAAAATATCGATGATTGGACGAGTCTTCAGCCTTGAAATGAGTCCGGAGTGCGCACGATTTGATGTTCGAAAGGCTCTTTTGCTAAACATAGAGAGGAGATGATCAGGCTAGTGTTCAGTGAGTGAGACCTTTCTTTGGAGCACAAAGGAGATTTCTAATTGCAGTTTGGCCTTTCGTCAGAGGCCGGCCCGTAGGCTCCTGACCGAGAAAAAGAAGTGAAGTTCCAGAGGTCGAACAAATAAAGTAGATAAAGAAAAGTTTGGTCTTTCTTCAAATGCGATATTGGCATCGAGAAAGCAGCGCTAAAAGAGCTTAGCCTTGAGTAGACTGCGGTCTCGCAAAGCCGGTCACCGTCTGCCTAAGATCCTTTCTTTTCTTTGGAAGAGTCCAAACAGGCTAGCTATACTGTATGCTTAACACATGCAAGTCGAACTTTTCGTATATAAATGTGGGCTGGAGAGTTTGGATCGAAATGAAATCCCCATTTACTCGATTCACTTCATTCGTTTACAGGTCACTTCACTCTCTTTCTTTATAGAGTCAGCCTGTCTCGCGCGAAGAAAGAACCAAGCAAACCGCTTTCACATCCTATGTCTTGCGCTTGACCTATCACCAGCTCTCCTTGGGAAAGAAAAGAGCTTGCAATGCGGGCTACTCTATTAGATCCTATTCGTTCGGCTGGGCTGGAAATGGCTGCCTCACTGCGTGGACTCCTACCATCAAAGCAAACTAGCCTGGCCCAACATGTAAACTTTCTCCATGAAATGGGCTTACCCTATGATTGCCGGCTGACAAAAAGAGGTAAAGATTGAAACATTCCTTATTTGGTTTGGCTTGCCTATCTCTTTGCCTTTCGATTTCTATCTTTCTCTCAGAATCAGAAAGCCTGCTTCGCTTCCCAAGAGATTTAGGGAAAAGGGCCTTGTCGGCCACCGCTTGCTGACGACGGAACGCATCGTCAATGAAAGGGTCCTCGCGTTGGACTTAGTTGGAAAGGTAGGTGTTCGGCATGTCCCTTGGTTGCGCACTTTTTTAGTAGGGCGGGTAGCTTTGGAGATCCCATTCCTCACGTTTACCGTTGTCCCCAGACTTCACCCTTTCAACACTTGTATACTTTTTCATTTCAATAGTCAGGCGTGTCCCTGTCTCCAACAAGTGTGTGATCCACTGATTCACTGAGTGACTCTTTCTTACCGCGGCAGTCCCTATCTCTGAAAGCCCTATCAGACTTCCTCCCTAGAGAAGGGACTGCCTTCCAAGACGGACTCCATGTGATCCCCCATCCTTCAGGGGATGGAGCCAATCCGAGGTACATAGGTACGAATTAGACTCTCCCAGTCGGCAGTTATGTCATTAACGACATCTACCATCTGATCAGAGTCCGTCGGAGTCACTATTGATTCTACAACTTTATTAGTCAATCTCTTGGCTAAGGGTATAGCCCTTGCAAGAGTGAAGAATGATAAGTAGAGTTTCACTAGTAAGTCGGACGTCTCATCTTTCCGACTTGACTACGATGGAAAGACGGGAGAATCCTAGGATACCCTGACCTCGTCAACGAGACAGGAAAAGGCAAGAGGCCAGTTTTCCGGGGCATAAGCTTGCTGCAATGACACAGCACATTTAAGTAAAGCGCAGTGAACAAGAAACCAGATTTCCGGACAAGCCTGATCACCTCCTTAGCAAACAAGTGCGCTCCGACACAGAGCTCTTTGTTGAGACCATCGGTCACTACCAAGATGACTCGATTAAGAACCATCTTAAGTAGTGGAAGACCTTCCAAGATCTTCTGCCTTAATGGCCTTAAGTCGGAACAACTTGTCAAACAGGGTAAGGTTCATTTCAAGAATTTATGTAACCTTCCTGGTCCTGGTTGGGAGCTCTCTCCACAGGACACGACCAAGTGAGCTAACAGGGGGTTTTTTCGCTCCTCTCACATTCGTTCGAGCTGCTTCGCTCCTCTTTTCAAGGAGACTCATCCACACCTCCACTGACCGCCGCGCGTGGCTTCCGGGTCACCTAACGCTACACCTCACTTGCTCCGTCCAAGAAGCCGTCTAACCTAAGGTAACTATTCGGAGAATAGGTTGTAACACCGGATATTCCGTATTAGTTGATGCAACTCTGACTAAGGTGGATCTGGATATGATATTGACCATAAAGCAAAGCGGATACTGACTTCGAAAGTGCTCTTAATCACTTCTTTCTTGGCCTTCTCTTCAATCCAATAGCAAGAGAAGGTAGAGGAAGACAAACCTTATGTCAAAGCTTCATGCTTACTTTTTTACCCTACTTCCTACATGCCTGATCTTAATGCTTGCTTGGAGAGCGCAAATCCTGTAGCGGTAAACCAATAGCAGCGGAAAGGCCGACAACACCTGCTTTTCCGTCTTGCCTTTGCTACTTGAGAGAATGCCTTGGACCGAGACCGAAACTCTTCCCCTCATCTCATTAGCAAGAAAACCGCTTGAATCCATTATTTAAGTAAAGCACTACTTATTTATTTTTATTCTTATTCAACCCCGAAAAAAGTATCTTTCATGCTTCAATCGAGAATGCTTGCTGTCAGGCTTTCGTACCGAAACAGCTGACTTGCTTGCATCCCTTTGATTGCTTAGTCTCTCCTCCTTGCTGCACTATTATGGTACATCGGTCTAATCCTCTGATCCCGTGACTTGCCTTTCATTTACTTGTCTTTATCTTTCATCTTTCTATCCTATGCAATCCATATATATATAGAGGAAGATTCTATGAATATCCCCATCCATAGTCAAGACTCTTCTCAAATACGCAGTTGCCAGATTACACTAAGCCATTTTCAGTGTGCTAATTCAACCTTCTTTATAAAGAGGATATGCCATATGGTGCCCCGAGGATTAGAGCCAAGAAATATACATCACATCGATCTAGCCTAATAAACAAGGCTCCATTCCGGCTTAATTCATTATTGCCTCCTACCGTATGGCATCTCCTCTACTTCAATTCAAACTAGCGCTTCGCCCCTTTCCTCTTTCTTTGCTGCAATAGATGAGATTGGCATTGGCCTAGTTCCAATCCTTTGTCAAGTCACTTAAAAGCAGCCTCCTCATTTGCTGCAGGTGAGAAAGGGCCTTGCTTTCCGCTGGCCTGATTAGTAGTAAGAAGACTGATGATCTACCCGTCTCCGAGGGGGTAGACCTGCCGGCAACTCCTACGGCAAAAGAAAAGCGAACTCTTCCTTCCTTAAGCAGCGCTATGCTTCATCCATCCTCAAGGTCAACGGTTCTAGCCTCCTGAACCGTCATAATGGACTTATAAAAAGCCTCTTCTGCCATTTTTACCGATTTGGCTATTTGGGCCGTTTTACTCATTTCTTTGATTACCAGGGCGACTGCCCGCTCTACCACGTGCATAAACTAATTATCTCATGATAGGCCAAAGCGTGACCTTTTTTCTGGCCAAACTCTGTGACAGGGATATAAAGAAGGGTGTAATCCCGATTTCTCTAAAGCGCTACTTTCCCGGCCATCATGCATCGCTCCAACCTCCTATTGCCACAGCCTTACAAGCAAGAAGTTCAAAATATCAATAGGGACCTTACTGCCGTTCCCAGCTTAAGCGTCTACACCTCCCAACAAAGTGAATGTACCTTATGGAACCTCCGATAGGGACTTGGATGAGGCCCCTTATTGATAGCAAAGGGCCTTCTCCACCTGCTCTGTAGATGGAACCTTCGTAGAGCTACCACTTTCGATAATCATTTTGGTCTTATTGCCCCGGCCAAGGGCACACCACATTCGAAAGAGATCCCTCAGACTCCAGTCCTACCCCGTCTTCTTAGGATTAAGGTTGCAGCACAGTTTAATGTAGAAGTGGCTATGATAGCAAAGAGCAGAATCCATTTCTTAAATTCAGATAATAGTGGAGAGCACTGCTAGAAAGATAAAGATGGCGATAAGAGATTCGTTCTGTCTTTCTTCACTTCTGATCTTTATCTATGATATTAACTTGAACTTGAAGACGAGTCTTATTCATAACTAGAAAGCAGATCGAAAGAAGCATAGGTACACTTCACACTAACCCAATCCAGATGAAACTACTATTATAGTATAGGAACCCAGCTTCTCTTTTTTAGCGAATAAAGATGGAAGTCGCTCTTACACTGACTATATTCAAAATCTTTCTAATTTATCATATGAAAGAAGGAGAAAGGGGGCTGCTACTGCAACCAAGCAATTGGTGCAGACGCTCTACGATGCAATCAGACAATGAGAGAGCGGACTCTCTTTCTCTAAGGGACACTTCCTCATTTTATTCCACCCTCCGTGGAGGGGGAGTACCATGTAGTTAGGAAGATGATCGATGCCTAA